>NW_025747836.1:0-45362 GCF_021184085.1 Oncorhynchus gorbuscha | reverse complement strand
TGACTACATTGTGCTCTAGTGCTCAGTAGATTGTGACTATATTGTGTTCTAGTGCTCAGTAGATTGTGACTATATTGTGCTCTAGTGCTCAGTAGATTGTCACTATATTGTGCTCTAGTGCTCAGTAGATTGTCACTATATTGTGCTCTAGTGCTCAGTAGATTGTGACTACATTGTGCTCTAGTGCTCAGTAGATTGTCACTACATTGTGTTCTAGTGCTCAGTAGATTGTGACTATATTGTGCTCTAGTGCTCAGTAGATTGTCACTACATTGTGACTACATTGCTCTAGTGCTCAGTAGATTGTGACTACATTGTGTTCTAGTGCTCAGTAGATTGTGTCTACATTGTGTTCTAGTGCTCAGTAGATTGTGTCTACATTGTGCTCTAGTGCTCAGTAGATTGTGACTACATTGTGCTCTAGTGCTCAGTAGATTGTGACTACATTGTGTTCTAGTGCTCAGTAGATTGTCACTACATTGTGTTTTAGTGCTCAGTAGATTGTCACTACATTGTGTTCTAGTGCTCAGTAGATTGTGACTACATTGTGTTCTAGTGCTCAGTAGATTGTCACTACATTGTGTTCTAGTGCTCAGTAGATTGTGTCTACATTGTGTTCTAGTGCTCAGTAGATTGTGACTACATTGTGTTCTAGTGCTCAGTAGATTGTGACTACATTGTGTTCTAGTGCTCAGTAGATTGTGACTACATTGTAGATTGTGTCTACATTGTGTTAGTGCTCAGTAGATTGTGACTACATTGTGCTCTAGTGCTCAGTAGATTGTGACTACATTGTGTGCTCTAGTGCTCAGTAGATTGTGTCTACATTGTGTTCTAGTGCTCAGTAGATTGTGTCTACATTGTGCTCTAGTGCTCAGTAGATTGTGACTACATTGTGCTCTAGTGCTCAGTAGATTGTGACTACATTGTGTTCTAGTGCTCAGTAGATTGTGACTACATTGTGTTCTAGTGCTCAGTAGATTGTGACTACATTGTGTTCTAGTGCTCAGTAGATTGTGACTACATTGTGCTCTAGTGCTCAGTAGATTGTGACTACATTGTGCTCTAGTGCTCAGTAGATTGTGACTACATTGTGCTCTAGTGCTCAGTAGATTGTGACTACATTGTGTTCTAGTGCTCAGTAGATTGTGACTACATTGTGCTCTAGTGCTCAGTAGATTGTGACTACATTGTGTTCTAGTGCTCAGTAGATTGTGACTACATTGTGCTCTAGTGCTCAGTAGATTGTGACTACATTGTGTTCTAGTGCTCAGTAGATTGTGACTACATTGTGCTCTAGTGCTCAGTAGATTGTGACTACATTGTGCTCTAGTGCTCAGTAGATTGTGACTACATTGTGCTCTAGTGCTCAGTAGATTGTGACTACATTGTGCTCTAGTGCTCAGTAGATTGTGACTACATTGTGCTCTAGTGCTCAGTAGATTGTCACTACATTGTGCTCTAGTGCTCAGTAGATTGTGACTACATTGTGCTCTAGTGCTCAGTAGATTGTGACTACATTGTGCTCTAGTGCTCAGTAGATTGTGACTACATTGTGCTCTAGTGCTCAGTAGATTGTCACTACATTGTGTTCTAGTGCTCAGTAGATTGTCACTACATTGTGTTCTAGTGCTCAGTAGATTGTCACTACATTGTGTTCTAGTGCTCAGTAGATTGTCACTACATTGTGCTCTAGTGCTCAGTAGATTGTCACTACATTGTGCTCTAGTGCTCAGTAGATTGTCACTACATTGTGTTCTAGTGCTCAGTAGATTGTGACTACATTGTGTTCTAGTGCTCAGTAGATTGTCACTACATTGTGTTCTAGTGCTCAGTAGATTGTCACTACATTGTGTTCTAGTGCTCAGTAGATTGTGACTACATTGTGTTCTAGTGCTCAGTAGATTGTGACTACATTGTGTTCTAGTGCTCAGTAGATTGTCACTACATTGTGTTCTAGTGCTCAGTAGATTGTGACTACATTGTGTTCTAGTGCTCAGTAGATTGTCACTACATTGTGTTCTAGTGCTCAGTAGATTGTGACTACATTGTGCTCTAGTGCTCAGTAGATTGTGACTACATTGTGTTCTAGTGCTCAGTAGATTGTCACTACATTGTGCTCTAGTGCTCAGTAGATTGTGACTACATTGTGTTCTAGTGCTCAGTAGATTGTGACTACATTGTGCTCTAGTGCTCAGTAGATTGTGACTACATTGTGTTCTAGTGCTCAGTAGATTGTCACTACATTGTGTTCTAGTGCTCAGTAGATTGTGACTACATTGTGCTCTAGTGCTCAGTAGATTGTCACTACATTGTGTTCTAGTGCTCAGTAGATTGTGACTACATTGTGTTCTAGTGCTCAGTAGATTGTCACTATATTGTGTTTTAGTGCTCAGTAGATTGTCACTACATTGTGCTCTAGTGCTCAGTAGATTGTGACTACATTGTGTTCTAGTGCTCAGTAGATTGTGTCTACATTGTGTTCTAGTGCTCAGTAGATTGTCACTACATTGTGTTCTAGTGCTCAGTAGATTGTCACTACATTGTGCTCTAGTGCTCAGTAGATTGTGACTACATTGTGTTCTAGTGCTCAGTAGATTGTCACTACATTGTGTTCTAGTGCTCAGTAGATTGTCACTACATTGTGTTCTAGTGCTCAGTAGATTGTGACTACATTGTGTTCTAGTGCTCAGTAGATTGTGACTACATTGTGTTCTAGTGCTCAGTAGATTGTGACTACATTGTGTTCTAGTGCTCAGTAGATTGTCACTACATTGTGTTCTAGTGCTCAGTAGATTGTCACTACATTGTGTTCTAGTGCTCAGTAGATTGTGACTACATTGTGTTCTAGTGCTCAGTAGATTGTGACTACATTGTGTTCTAGTGCTCAGTAGATTGTGACTACATTGTGTCTAGTGCTCAGTTGTGACTACATTGTGCTCAGTAGATTGTGACTACATTGTGTTCTAGTGCTCAGTAGATTGTGACTACATTGTGTTCTAGTGCTCAGTAGATTGTGACTACATTGTGCTCTAGTGCTCAGTAGATTGTGTCTACATTGTGTTCTAGTGCTCAGTAGATTGTCACTACATTGTGTTCTAGTGCTCAGTAGATTGTGACTACATTGTGTTCTAGTGCTCAGTAGATTGTCACTACATTGTGTTCTAGTGCTCAGTAGATTGTGACTACATTGTGTTCTAGTGCTCAGTAGATTGTGACTACATTGTGCTCTAGTGCTCAGTAGATTGTGACTACATTGTGCTCTAGTGCTCAGTAGATTGTCACTACATTGTGTTCTAGTGCTCAGTAGATTGTCACTACATTGTGTTCTAGTGCTCATTTGTGTGCTCTAGTGCTCAGTAGATTGTGACTACATTGTGTTCTAGTGCTCAGTAGATTGTGTGTTCTAGTGCTCAGTAGATTGTGACTACATTGTGTTCTAGTGCTCAGTAGATTGTGACTACATTGTGTTCTAGTGCTCAGTAGATTGTGACTACATTGTGCTCTAGTGCTCAGTAGATTGTGACTACATTGTGTTCTAGTGCTCAGTAGATTGTCACTACATTGTGTTCTAGTGCTCAGTAGATTGTCACTACATTGTGCTCTAGTGCTCAGTAGATTGTGACTACATTGTGCTCTAGTGCTCAGTAGATTGTGACTACATTGTGTTCTAGTGCTCAGTAGATTGTGACTACATTGTGTTCTAGTGCTCAGTAGATTGTGACTACATTGTGTTCTAGTGCTCAGTAGATTGTGACTACATTGTGCTCTAGTGCTCAGTAGATTGTGACTACATTGTGTTCTAGTGCTCAGTAGATTGTCACTACATTGTGTTCTAGTGCTCAGTAGATTGTCACTACATTGTGTTCTAGTGCTCAGTAGATTGTGACTACATTGTGTTCTAGTGCTCAGTAGATTGTGTCTACATTGTGTTCTAGTGCTCAGTAGATTGTGACTACATTGTGTTCTAGTGCTCAGTAGATGTGACTACATTGTGTTCTAGTGCTCAGTAGATTGTGACTACATTGTGTTCTAGTGCTCAGTAGATTGTGACTACATTGTGCTCTAGTGCTCAGTAGATTGTGACTACATTGTGTTCTAGTGCTCAGTAGATTGTGACTACATTGTGTTCTAGTGCTCAGTAGATTGTGACTACATTGTGTTCTAGTGCTCAGTAGATTGTGACTACATTGTGCTCTAGTGCTCAGTAGATTGTGACTATTGTGTTCTAGTGCTCAGTAGATTGTGACTACATTGTGCTCTAGTGCTCAGTAGATTGTGACTACATTGTGTTCTAGTGCTCAGTAGATTGTCACTACATTGTGCTCTAGTGCTCAGTAGATTGTGACTACATTGTGTTCTAGTGCTCAGTAGATTGTGACTACATTGTGTTCTAGTGCTCAGTAGATTGTGACTACATTGTGTTCTAGTGCTCAGTAGATTGTGACTACATTGTGCTCTAGTGCTCAGTAGATTGTGACTACATTGTGTTCTAGTGCTCAGTAGATTGTGACTACATTGTGCTCTAGTGCTCAGTAGATTGTCACTACATTGTGCTCTAGTGCTCAGTAGATTGTGACTACATTGTGTTCTAGTGCTCAGTAGATTGTGTCTACATTGTGTTCTAGTGCTCAGTAGATTGTGTCTACATTGTGTTCTAGTGCTCAGTAGATTGTGACTACATTGTGTTCTAGTGCTCAGTAGATTGTGACTACATTGTGCTCTAGTGCTCAGTAGATTGTGACTACATTGTGTTCTAGTGCTCAGTAGATTGTGACTACATTGTGCTCTAGTGCTCAGTAGATTGTGACTACATTGTGTTCTAGTGCTCAGTAGATTGTGACTACATTGTGCTCTAGTGCTCAGTAGATTGTGACTACATTGTGCTCTAGTGCTCAGTAGATTGTGACTACATTGTGCTCTAGTGCTCAGTAGATTGTCACTACATTGTGTTCTAGTGCTCAGTAGATTGTCACTACATTGTGTTCTAGTGCTCAGTAGATTGTGACTACATTGTGTTCTAGTGCTCAGTAGATTGTGACTACATTGTGCTCTAGTGCTCAGTAGATTGTGACTACATTGTGTTCTAGTGCTCAGTAGATTGTGACTACATTGTGTTCTAGTGCTCAGTAGATTGTGACTACATTGTGTTCTAGTGCTCAGTAGATTGTCACTACATTGTGTTCTAGTGCTCAGTAGATTGTGACTACATTGTGCTCTAGTGCTCAGTAGATTGTGACTACATTGTGTTCTAGTGCTCAGTAGATTGTGACTACATTGTGTTCTAGTGCTCAGTAGATTGTGACTACATTGTGTTCTAGTGCTCAGTAGATTGTGACTACATTGTGCTCTAGTGCTCAGTAGATTGTGACTACATTGTGTTCTAGTGCTCAGTAGATTGTGACTACATTGTGCTCTAGTGCTCAGTAGATTGTGACTACATTGTGCTCTAGTGCTCAGTAGATTGTGACTACATTGTGTTCTAGTGCTCAGTAGATTGTGACTACATTGTGTTCTAGTGCTCAGTAGATTGTGACTACATTGTGCTCTAGTGCTCAGTAGATTGTGACTACATTGTGTTCTAGTGCTCAGTAGATTGTGACTACATTGTGTTCTAGTGCTCAGTAGATTGTGACTACATTGTGCTCTAGTGCTCAGTAGATTGTGACTACATTGTGTTCTAGTGCTCAGTAGATTGTCACTACATTGTGCTCTAGTGCTCAGTAGATTGTGACTACATTGTGCTCTAGTGCTCAGTAGATTGTGACTACATTGTGTTCTAGTGCTCAGTAGATTGTGACTACATTGTGTTCTAGTGCTCAGTAGATTGTGACTACATTGTGTTCTAGTGCTCAGTAGATTGTGACTACATTGTGCTCTAGTGCTCAGTAGATTGTGACTACATTGTGCTCTAGTGCTCAGTAGATTGTCACTACATTGTGCTCTAGTGCTCAGTAGATTGTGACTACATTGTGCTCTAGTGCTCAGTAGATTGTCACTACATTGTGCTCTAGTGCTCAGTAGATTGTGACTACATTGTGCTCTAGTGCTCAGTAGATTGTGACTACATTGTGTTCTAGTGCTCAGTAGATTGTCACTACATTGTGCTCTAGTGCTCAGTAGATTGTCACTACATTGTGTTCTAGTGCTCAGTAGATTGTGTCTACATTGTGTTTTAGTGCTCAGTAGATTGTGACTACATTGTGTTCTAGTGCTCAGTAGATTGTGACTACATTGTGCTCTAGTGCTCAGTAGATTGTGACTACATTGTGTTCTAGTGCTCAGTAGATTGTCACTACATTGTGTTCTAGTGCTCAGTAGATTGTCACTACATTGTGCTCTAGTGCTCAGTAGATGTGACTACATTGTGCTAGTGCTCAGTAGATTGTGACTACATTGTGTTCTAGTGCTCAGTAGATTGTGACTACATTGTGTTCTAGTGCTCAGTAGATTGTGACTACATTGTGTTCTAGTGCTCAGTAGATTGTGACTACATTGTGTTCTAGTGCTCAGTAGATTGTGACTACATTGTGTTCTAGTGCTCAGTAGATTGTGACTACATTGTGTTCTAGTGCTCAGTAGATTGTGACTACATTGTGTTCTAGTGCTCAGTAGATTGTGACTACATTGTGTTCTAGTGCTCAGTAGATTGTGACTACATTGTGTTCTAGTGCTCAGTAGATTGTGACTACATTGTGTTCTAGTGCTCAGTAGATTGTGACTACATTGTGCTCTAGTGCTCAGTAGATTGTGACTACATTGTGTTCTAGTGCTCAGTAGATTGTGACTACATTGTGCTCTAGTGCTCAGTAGATTGTGACTACATTGTGTTCTAGTGCTCAGTAGATTGTGACTACATTGTGTTCTAGTGCTCAGTAGATTGTGACTACATTGTGCTCTAGTGCTCAGTAGATTGTGACTACATTGTGCTCTAGTGCTCAGTAGATTGTGACTACATTGTGCTCTAGTGCTCAGTAGATTGTGACTACATTGTGTTCTAGTGCTCAGTAGATTGTGACTACATTGTGCTCTAGTGCTCAGTAGATTGTCACTATATTGTGCTCTAGTGCTCAGTAGATTGTGACTACATTGTGCTCTAGTGCTCAGTAGATTGTCACTACATTGTGCTCTAGTGCTCAGTAGATTGTGACTACATTGTGCTCTAGTGCTCAGTAGATTGTGACTACATTGTGCTCTAGTGCTCAGTAGATTGTGACTACATTGTGCTCTAGTGCTCAGTAGATTGTGACTACATTGTGCTCTAGTGCTCAGTAGATTGTCACATTGTGCTCTAGTGCTCAGTAGATTGTGACTACATTGTGCTCTAGTGCTCAGTAGATTGTGACTACATTGTGTTCTAGTGCTCAGTAGATTGTGACTACATTGTGTTCTAGTGCTCAGTAGATTGTGACTACATTGTGTTCTAGTGCTCAGTAGATTGTGTCTACATTGTGTTCTAGTGCTCAGTAGATTGTGACTACATTGTGCTCTAGTGCTCAGTAGATTGTGACTACATTGTGTTCTAGTGCTCAGTAGATTGTCACTATATTGTGTTTTAGTGCTCAGTAGATTGTCACTACATTGTGCTCTAGTGCTCAGTAGATTGTGACTACATTGTGTTCTAGTGCTCAGTAGATTGTGTCTACATTGTGTTCTAGTGCTCAGTAGATTGTGACTACATTGTGTTCTAGTGCTCAGTAGATTGTGACTACATTGTGTTCTAGTGCTCAGCAGATTGTGACTACATTGTGTTCTAGTGCTCAGTAGATTGTGACTACATTGTGTTCTAGTGCTCAGTAGATTGTGACTACATTGTGTTCTAGTGCTCAGTAGATTGTGACTACATTGTGCTCTAGTGCTCAGTAGATTGTGACTACATTGTGCTCTAGTGCTCAGTAGATTGTGACTACATTGTGCTCTAGTGCTCAGTAGATTGTGACTACATTGTGCTCTAGTGCTCAGTAGATTGTGACTACATTGTGCTCTAGTGCTCAGTAGATTGTGACTACATTGTGTTCTAGTGCTCAGTAGATTGTCACATTGTGCTCTAGTGCTCAGTAGATTGTGACTACATTGTGCTCTAGTGCTCAGTAGATTGTGACTACATTGTGCTCTAGTGCTCAGTAGATTGTGACTACATTGTGCTCTAGTGCTCAGTAGATTGTGACTACATTGTGCTCTAGTGCTCAGTAGATTGTGACTACATTGTGTTCTAGTGCTCAGTAGATTGTGACTACATTGTGCTCTAGTGCTCAGTAGATTGTGACTACATTGTGCTCTAGTGCTCAGTAGATTGTGACTACATTGTGTTCTAGTGCTCAGTAGATTGTGACTACATTGTGTTCTAGTGCTCAGTAGATTGTGACTACATTGTGCTCTAGTGCTCAGTAGATTGTGACTACATTGTGTTCTAGTGCTCAGTAGATTGTGACTACATTGTGCTCTAGTGCTCAGTAGATTGTGACTACATTGTGCTCTAGTGCTCAGTAGATTGTGACTACATTGTGCTCTAGTGCTCAGTAGATTGTGACTACATTGTGTTCTAGTGCTCAGTAGATTGTGACTACATTGTGTTCTAGTGCTCAGTAGATTGTGACTACATTGTGCTCTAGTGCTCAGTAGATTGTGACTACATTGTGCTCTAGTGCTCAGTAGATTGTGACTACATTGTGCTCTAGTGCTCAGTAGATTGTGACTACATTGTGTTCTAGTGCTCAGTAGATTGTGACTACATTGTGTTCTAGTGCTCAGTAGATTGTGACTACATTGTGTTAGTGCTCAGTGATTGTGACTACATTGTGTTCTAGTGCTCAGTAGATTGTGACTACATTGTGTTCTAGTGCTCAGTAGATTGTGACTACATTGTGTTTAGTGCTCAGTAGATTGTGACTACATTGTGTTCTAGTGCTCAGTAGATTGTGACTACATTGTGCTTCTAGTGCTCAGTAGATTGTGACTACATTGTGTTCTAGTGCTCAGTAGATTGTGACTACATTGTGTTCTAGTGCTCAGTAGATTGTGACTACATTGTGTTCTAGTGCTCAGTAGATTGTGACTACATTGTGTTCTAGTGCTCAGTAGATTGTGACTACATTGTGTTCTAGTGCTCAGTAGATTGTGACTACATTGTGTTCTAGTGCTCAGTAGATTGTGACTACATTGTGTTCTAGTGCTCAGTAGATTGTGACTACATTGTGTTCTAGTGCTCAGTAGATTGTGACTACATTGTGCTCTAGTGCTCAGTAGATTGTGACTACATTGTGCTCTAGTGCTCAGTAGATTGTGACTACATTGTGTTCTAGTGCTCAGTAGATTGTGACTACATTGTGCTCTAGTGCTCAGTAGATTGTGTCTACATTGTGTTCTAGTGCTCAGTAGATTGTGACTACATTGTGCTCTAGTGCTCAGTAGATTGTGACTACATTGTGCTCTAGTGCTCAGTAGATTGTCACTACATTGTGTTCTAGTGCTCAGTAGATTGTGACTACATTGTGCTCTAGTGCTCAGTAGATTGTGACTACATTGTGTTCTAGTGCTCAGTAGATTGTGACTACATTGTGCTCTAGTGCTCAGTAGATTGTGACTACATTGTGTTCTAGTGCTCAGTAGATTGTGACTACATTGTGCTCTAGTGCTCAGTAGATTGTGACTACATTGTGTTCTAGTGCTCAGTAGATTGTGACTACATTGTGTTCTAGTGCTCAGTAGATTGTGACTACATTGTGTTCTAGTGCTCAGTAGATTGTGACTACATTGTGCTCTAGTGCTCAGTAGATTGTGACTACATTGTGTTCTAGTGCTCAGTAGATTGTCACTACATTGTGTTCTAGTGCTCAGTAGATTGTGACTACATTGTGCTCTAGTGCTCAGTAGATTGTGACTACATTGTGTTCTAGTGCTCAGTAGATTGTGACTACATTGTGCTCTAGTGCTCAGTAGATTGTGACTACATTGTGTTCTAGTGCTCAGTAGATTGTGTGTGTCTAGTGCTCAGTAGATTGTGACTACATTGTGTTCTAGTGCTCAGTAGATTGTGACTACATTGTGTTCTAGTGCTCAGTAGATTGTGACTACATTGTGTTCTAGTGCTCAGTAGATTGTGACTACATTGTGTTCTAGTGCTCAGTAGATTGTGACTACATTGTGTTCTAGTGCTCAGTAGATTGTGACTACATTGTGCTCTAGTGCTCAGTAGATTGTGACTACATTGTGTTCTAGTGCTCAGTAGATTGTGACTACATTGTGCTCTAGTGCTCAGTAGATTGTGACTACATTGTGCTCTAGTGCTCAGTAGATTGTGACTACATTGTGTTCTAGTGCTCAGTAGATTGTGACTACATTGTGTTCTAGTGCTCAGTAGATTGTGACTACATTGTGCTCTAGTGCTCAGTAGATTGTGACTACATTGTGCTCTAGTGCTCAGTAGATTGTGACTACATTGTGTTCTAGTGCTCAGTAGATTGTGACTACATTGTGCTCTAGTGCTCAGTAGATTGTGACTACATTGTGCTCTAGTGCTCAGTAGATTGTGACTACATTGTGCTCTAGTGCTCAGTAGATTGTGACTACATTGTGTTCTAGTGCTCAGTAGATTGTGACTACATTGTGCTCTAGTGCTCAGTAGATTGTGACTACATTGTGCTCTAGTGCTCAGTAGATTGTGACTACATTGTGCTCTAGTGCTCAGTAGATTGTGACTACATTGTGTTCTAGTGCTCAGTAGATTGTGACTACATTGTGTTCTAGTGCTCAGTAGATTGTGACTACATTGTGCTCTAGTGCTCAGTAGATTGTGACTACATTGTGCTCTAGTGCTCAGTAGATTGTGACTACATTGTGTTCTCTAGTGCTCAGTAGATTGTGACTACATTGTGCTCTAGTGCTCAGTAGATTGTGACTACATTGTGCTCTAGTGCTCAGTAGATTGTGACTACATTGTGCTCTAGTGCTCAGTAGATTGTGACTACATTGTGTTCTAGTGCTCAGTAGATTGTGACTACATTGTGTTCTAGTGCTCAGTAGATTGTGACTACATTGTGCTCTAGTGCTCAGTAGATGCTGTGACTACATTGTGCTCTAGTGCTCAGTAGATTGTGACTACATTGTGCTCTAGTGCTCAGTAGATTGTGACTACATTGTGCTCTAGTGCTCAGTAGATTGTGACTACATTGTGTTCTAGTGCTCAGTAGATTGTGACTACATTGTGTTCTAGTGCTCAGTAGATTGTGACTACATTGTGCTCTAGTGCTCAGTAGATTGTGACTACATTGTGTTCTAGTGCTCAGTAGATTGTGACTACATTGTGTTCTAGTGCTCAGTAGATTGTGACTACATTGTGTTCTAGTGCTCAGTAGATTGTCACTACATTGTGTTGCTCAGTAGATGTGACTACATTGTGCTCTAGTGCTCAGTAGATTGTGACTACATTGTGTTCTAGTGCTCAGTAGATTGTGACTACATTGTGTTCTAGTGCTCAGTAGATTGTGACTACATTGTGCTCTAGTGCTCAGTAGATTGTGACTACATTGTGTTCTAGTGCTCAGTAGATTGTGACTACATTGTGCTCTAGTGCTCAGTAGATTGTGACTACATTGTGTTCTAGTGCTCAGTAGATTGTGACTACATTGTGCTCTAGTGCTCAGTAGATTGTGACTACATTGTGCTCTAGTGCTCAGTAGATTGTGACTACATTGTGTTCTAGTGCTCAGTAGATTGTGACTACATTGTGCTCTAGTGCTCAGTAGTGTGACTACATTGTGCTAGTGCTCAGTAGATTGTGACTACATTGTGTTCTAGTGCTCAGTAGATTGTGACTACATTGTGTTCTAGTGCTCAGTAGATTGTGACTACATTGTGCTCTAGTGCTCAGTAGATTGTCACTACATTGTGCTCTAGTGCTCAGTAGATTGTGACTACATTGTGCTCTAGTGCTCAGTAGATTGTGACTACATTGTGCTCTAGTGCTCAGTAGATTGTGACTACATTGTGTTCTAGTGCTCAGTAGATTGTGACTACATTGTGTTCTAGTGCTCAGTAGATTGTGACTACATTGTGCTCTAGTGCTCAGTAGATTGTGACTACATTGTGCTCTAGTGCTCAGTAGATTGTGACTACATTGTGCTCTAGTGCTCAGTAGATTGTGACTACATTGTGTTCTAGTGCTCAGTAGATTGTGACTACATTGTGTTCTAGTGCTCAGTAGATTGTGACTACATTGTGTTCTAGTGCTCAGTAGATTGTGACTACATTGTGTTCTAGTGCTCAGTAGATTGTGACTACATTGTGTTCTAGTGCTCAGTAGATTGTGACTACATTGTGTTCTAGTGCTCAGTAGATTGTGACTACATTGTGTTCTAGTGCTCAGTAGATTGTGACTACATTGTGTTCTAGTGCTCAGTAGATTGTCACTACATTGTGTTCTAGTGCTCAGTAGATTGTGACTACATTGTGTTAGTGCTCAGTAGATTGTGACTACATTGTGCTCTAGTGCTCAGTAGATTGTGACTACATTGTGTTCTCAGTAGATGCTTGTGTTCTAGTGCTCAGTAGATTGTGACTACATTGTGCTCTAGTGCTCAGTAGATTGTGACTACATTGTGTTAGTGCTCAGTAGATTGCTCAGTGTAGTGCTCAGTAGATTGTGACTACATTGTGCTCTAGTGCTCAGTAGATTGTGACTACATTGTGTTCTAGTGCTCAGTAGATTGTGACTACATTGTGTTCTAGTGCTCAGTAGATTGTGACTACATTGTGCTCTAGTGCTCAGTAGATTGTGACTACATTGTGCTCTAGTGCTCAGTAGATTGTGACTACATTGTGTTCTAGTGCTCAGTAGATTGTGACTACATTGTGTTCTAGTGCTCAGTAGATTGTCACTATATTGTGCTCTAGTGCTCAGTAGATTGTGACTACATTGTGCTCTAGTGCTCAGTAGATTGTGACTACATTGTGTTCTAGTGCTCAGTAGATTGTGACTACATTGTGTTCTAGTGCTCTAGTGTGACTACATTGTGTTCTAGTGCTCAGTAGATTGTGACTACATTGTGCTCTAGTGCTCAGTAGATTGTCACTACATTGTGCTCTAGTGCTCAGTAGATTGTGACTACATTGTGTTCTAGTGCTCAGTAGATTGTGACTACATTGTGCTCTAGTGCTCAGTAGATTGTGACTACATTGTGCTCTAGTGCTCAGTAGATTGTGACTACATTGTGCTCTAGTGCTCAGTAGATTGTGACTACATTGTGTTCTAGTGCTCAGTAGATTGTGACTACATTGTGTTCTAGTGCTCAGTAGATTGTGACTACATTGTGTTCTAGTGCTCAGTAGATTGTGACTACATTGTGTTCTAGTGCTCAGTAGATTGTGACTACATTGTGTTCTAGTGCTCAGTAGATTGTCACTACATTGTGTTCTAGTGCTCAGTAGATTGTCACTACATTGTGCTCTAGTGCTCAGTAGATTGTGACTACATTGTGTTCTAGTGCTCAGTAGATTGTGACTACATTGTGTTCTAGTGCTCAGTAGATTGTGACTACATTGTGTTCTAGTGCTCAGTAGATTGTGACTACATTGTGTTCTAGTGCTCAGTAGATTGTGACTACATTGTGTTCTAGTGCTCAGTAGATTGTGACTACATTGTGTTCTAGTGCTCAGTAGATTGTCACTACATTGTGTTCTAGTGCTCAGTAGATTGTGACTACATTGTGTTCTAGTGCTCAGTAGATTGTGACTACATTGTGCTCTAGTGCTCAGTAGATTGTGACTACATTGTGTTCTAGTGCTCAGTAGATTGTGACTACATTGTGTTCTAGTGCTCAGTAGATTGTGACTACATTGTGCTCTAGTGCTCAGTAGATTGTGACTACATTGTGTTCTAGTGCTCAGTAGATTGTGACTACATTGTGTTCTAGTGCTCAGTAGATTGTGACTACATTGTGTTCTAGTGCTCAGTAGATTGTGACTACATTGTGTTCTAGTGCTCAGTAGATTGTGACTACATTGTGCTCTAGTGCTCAGTAGATTGTGACTACATTGTGTTCTAGTGCTCAGTAGATTGTGACTACATTGTGTTCTAGTGCTCAGTAGATTGTGACTACATTGTGCTCTAGTGCTCAGTAGATTGTGACTACATTGTGCTCTAGTGCTCAGTAGATTGTGACTACATTGTGCTCTAGTGCTCAGTAGATTGTGACTACATTGTGCTCTAGTGCTCAGTAGATTGTGACTACATTGTGCTCTAGTGCTCAGTAGATTGTGACTACATTGTGCTCTAGTGCTCAGTAGATTGTGACTACATTGTGCTCTAGTGCTCAGTAGATTGTGACATTGTGTTCTAGTGCTCAGTAGATTGTGACTACATTGTGTTCTAGTGCTCAGTAGATTGTGACTACATTGTGTTCTAGTGCTCAGTAGATTGTGACTACATTGTGTTCTAGTGCTCAGTAGATTGTGACTACATTGTGTTCTAGTGCTCAGTAGATTGTGACTACATTGTGTTCTAGTGCTCAGTAGATTGTGACTACATTGTGTTCTAGTGCTCAGTAGATTGTGACTACATTGTGTTCTAGTGCTCAGTAGATTGTGACTACATTGTGCTCTAGTGCTCAGTAGATTGTGACTACATTGTGTTCTAGTGCTCAGTAGATTGTGACTACATTGTGTTCTAGTGCTCAGTAGATTGTGACTACATTGTGTTCTAGTGCTCAGTAGATTGTGACTACATTGTGTTCTAGTGCTCAGTAGATTGTGACTACATTGTGTTCTAGTGCTCAGTAGATTGTGACTACATTGTGCTCTAGTGCTCAGTAGATTGTGACTACATTGTGCTCTAGTGCTCAGTAGATTGTGACTACATTGTGTTCTAGTGCTCAGTAGATTGTGACTACATTGTGTTCTAGTGCTCAGTAGATTGTGACTACATTGTGCTCTAGTGCTCAGTAGATTGTGACTACATTGTGCTCTAGTGCTCAGTAGATTGTGACTACATTGTGTTCTAGTGCTCAGTAGATTGTGACTACATTGTGCTCTAGTGCTCAGTAGATTGTGACTACATTGTGTTCTAGTGCTCAGTAGATTGTGACTACATTGTGCTCTAGTGCTCAGTAGATTGTGACTACATTGTGCTCTAGTGCTCAGTAGATTGTGACTACATTGTGTTCTAGTGCTCAGTAGATTGTGACTACATTGTGCTCTAGTGCTCAGTAGATTGTGACTACATTGTGTTCTAGTGCTCAGTAGATTGTGACTACATTGTGTTCTAGTGCTCAGTAGATTGTGACTACATTGTGTTCTAGTGCTCAGTAGATTGTGACTACATTGTGTTCTAGTGCTCAGTAGATTGTGACTACATTGTGCTCTAGTGCTCAGTAGATTGTGACTACATTGTGTTCTAGTGCTCAGTAGATTGTGACTACATTGTGTTCTAGTGCTCAGTAGATTGTGACTACATTGTGTTCTAGTGCTCAGTAGATTGTGACTACATTGTGCTCTAGTGCTCAGTAGATTGTGACTACATTGTGTTCTAGTGCTCAGTAGATTGTGACTACATTGTGCTCTAGTGCTCAGTAGATTGTGACTACATTGTGCTCTAGTGCTCAGTAGATTGTGACTACATTGTGTTCTAGTGCTCAGTAGATTGTGACTACATTGTGTTCTAGTGCTCAGTAGATTGTGACTACATTGTGCTCTAGTGCTCAGTAGATTGTGACTACATTGTGTTCTAGTGCTCAGTAGATTGTGACTACATTGTGCTCTAGTGCTCAGTAGATTGTGACTACATTGTGTTCTAGTGCTCAGTAGATTGTGACTACATTGTGTTCTAGTGCTCAGTAGATTGTGACTACATTGTGTTCTAGTGCTCAGTAGATTGTGACTACATTGTGTTCTAGTGCTCAGTAGATTGTGACTACATTGTGTTCTAGTGCTCAGTAGATTGTGTCTACATTGTGTTCTAGTGCTCAGTAGATTGTGACTACATTGTGCTCTAGTGCTCAGTAGATTGTGACTACATTGTGCTCTAGTGCTCAGTAGATTGTGACTACATTGTGCTCTAGTGCTCAGTAGATTGTGACTACATTGTGTTCTAGTGCTCAGTAGATTGTGACTACATTGTGCTCTAGTGCTCAGTAGATTGTGACTACATTGTGTTCTAGTGCTCAGTAGATTGTGACTACATTGTGCTCTAGTGCTCAGTAGATTGTGACTACATTGTGCTCTAGTGCTCAGTAGATTGTGACTACATTGTGCTCTAGTGCTCAGTAGATTGTGACTACATTGTGTTCTAGTGCTCAGTAGATTGTGACTACATTGTGCTCTAGTGCTCAGTAGATTGTGACTACATTGTGTTCTAGTGCTCAGTAGATTGTGACTACATTGTGCTCTAGTGCTCAGTAGATTGTGACTACATTGTGCTCTAGTGCTCAGTAGATTGTGACTACATTGTGCTCTAGTGCTCAGTAGATTGTGACTACATTGTGCTCTAGTGCTCAGTAGATTGTGACTACATTGTGCTCTAGTGCTCAGTAGATTGTGACTACATTGTGCTCTAGTGCTCAGTAGATTGTGACTACATTGTGCTCTAGTGCTCAGTAGATTGTGACTACATTGTGCTCTAGTGCTCAGTAGATTGTGACTACATTGTGCTCTAGTGCTCAGTAGATTGTGACTACATTGTGCTCTAGTGCTCAGTAGATTGTGACTACATTGTGCTCTAGTGCATTGTGCTCTAGTGCTCAGTAGATTGTCACTACATTGTGCTCTAGTGCTCAGTAGATTGTGACTACATTGTGCTCTAGTGCTCAGTAGATTGTGACTACATTGTGCTCTAGTGCTCAGTAGATTGTGACTACATTGTGCTCTAGTGCTCAGTAGATTGTGACTACATTGTGCTCTAGTGCTCAGTAGATTGTGACTACATTGTGTTCTAGTGCTCAGTAGATTGTGACTACATTGTGTTCTAGTGCTCAGTAGATTGTGACTACATTGTGCTCTAGTGCTCAGTAGATTGTGACTACATTGTGTTCTAGTGCTCAGTAGATTGTGACTACATTGTGTTCTAGTGCTCAGTAGATTGTGACTACATTGTGTTCTAGTGCTCAGTAGATTGTCACTATTTGTGCTCTAGTGCTCAGTAGATTGTGACTACATTGTGTTCTAGTGCTCAGTAGATTGTGACTACATTGTGTTCTAGTGCTCAGTAGATTGTGACTACATTGTGTTCTAGTGCTCAGTAGATTGTGACTACATTGTGTTCTAGTGCTCAGTAGATTGTGACTACATTGTGTTCTAGTGCTCAGTAGATTGTGACTACATTGTGTTCTAGTGCTCAGTAGATTGTGACTACATTGTGTTCTAGTGCTCAGTAGATTGTGACTACATTGTGTTCTAGTGCTCAGTAGATTGTGACTACATTGTGCTCTAGTGCTCAGTAGATTGTGACTACATTGTGCTCTAGTGCTCAGTAGATTGTGACTACATTGTGCTCTAGTGCTCAGTAGATTGTGACTACATTGTGTTCTAGTGCTCAGTAGATTGTGACTACATTGTGCTCTAGTGCTCAGTAGATTGTGTCTACATTGTGTTCTAGTGCTCAGTAGATTGTCACTACATTGTGCTCTAGTGCTCAGTAGATTGTGACTACATTGTGCTCTAGTGCTCAGTAGATTGTGACTACATTGTGCTCTAGTGCTCAGTAGATTGTGACTACATTGTTTTCTAGTGCTCAGTAGATTGTGACTACATTGTGCTCTAGTGTTCAGTTGATTGTGAATACATTGTGTTCTAGTGCTCAGTAGATTGTGACTACATTGTGCTCTAGTGCTCAGTAGATTGTGACTACATTGTGCTCTAGTGCTCAGTAGATTGTGACTACATTGTGTTCTAGTGCTCAGTAGATTGTGACTACATTCTGTTCTAGTGCTCAGTAGATTGTGACTACATTGTGTTCTAGTGCTCAGTAGATTGTGACTACATTGTGTTCTAGTGCTCAGTAGATTGTGACTACATTGTGCTCTAGTGCTCAGTAGATTGTGACTACATTGTGCTCTAGTGCTCAGTAGATTGTGACTACATTGTGCTCTAGTGCTCAGTAGATTGTGACTACATTGTGCTCTAGTGCTCAGTAGATTGTGACTACATTGTGCTCTAGTGCTCAGTAGATTGTGACTACATTGTGCTCTAGTGCTCAGTAGATTGTGACTACATTGTGCTCTAGTGCTCAGTAGATTGTGACTACATTGTGCTCTAGTGCTCAGTAGATTGTGACTACATTGTGCTCTAGTGCTCAGTAGATTGTGACTACATTGTGCTCTAGTGCTCAGTAGATTGTGACTACATTGTGCTCTAGTGCTCAGTAGATTGTGACTACATTGTGCTCTAGTGCTCAGTAGATTGTCACTACATTGTGTTCTAGTGCTCAGTAGATTGTGACTACATTGTGTTTTAGTGCTCAGTAGATTGTGACTACATTGTGCTCTAGTGCTCAGTAGATTGTGACTACATTGTGTTCTAGTGCTCAGTAGATTGTGACTACATTGTGTTCTAGTGCTCAGTAGATTGTGTACATTGTCTAGTGCTCAGTAGATTGTGACTACATTGTGTTCTAGTGCTCAGTAGATTGTGACTACATTGTGCTCTAGTGCTCAGTAGATTGTGACTACATTGTGTTCTAGTGCTCAGTAGATTGTCACTATATTGTGTTTTAGTGCTCAGTAGATTGTCACTACATTGTGCTCTAGTGCTCAGTAGATTGTGACTACATTGTGTTCTAGTGCTCAGTAGATTGTGTCTACATTGTGTTCTAGTGCTCAGTAGATTGTGTCTACATTGTGTTCTAGTGCTCAGTAGATTGTGACTACATTGTGTTCTAGTGCTCAGCAGATTGTGACTACATTGTGTTCTAGTGCTCAGTAGATTGTGACTATATTGTGTTCTAGTGCTCAGTAGATTGTGTCTACATTGTGTTCTAGTGCTCAGTAGATTGTGACTACATTGTGCTCTAGTGCTCAGTAGATTGTGACTACATTGTGCTCTAGTGCTCAGTAGATTGTGACTACATTGTGCTCTAGTGCTCAGTAGATTGTGACTACATTGTGTTCTAGTGCTCAGTAGATTGTGACTACATTGTGCTCTAGTGCTCAGTAGATTGTGTCTACATTGTGTTCTAGTGCTCAGTAGATTGTCACTACATTGTGCTCTAGTGCTCAGTAGATTGTGACTACATTGTGCTCTAGTGCTCAGTAGATTGTGACTACATTGTGCTCTAGTGCTCAGTAGATTGTGACTACATTGTGCTCTAGTGCTCAGTAGATTGTGACTACATTGTGCTCTAGTGCTCAGTAGATTGTGACTACATTGTGTTCTAGTGCTCAGTAGATTGTGACTACATTGTGCTCTAGTGCTCAGTAGATTGTGACTACATTGTGCTCTAGTGCTCAGTAGATTGTGACTACATTGTGTTCTAGTGCTCAGTAGATTGTGACTACATTGTGTTCTAGTGCTCAGTAGATTGTGACTACATTGTGTTCTAGTGCTCAGTAGATTGTGACTACATTGTGTTCTAGTGCTCAGTAGATTGTGACTACATTGTGCTCTAGTGCTCAGTAGATTGTGACTACATTGTGCTCTAGTGCTCAGTAGATTGTGACTACATTGTGTTCTAGTGCTCAGTAGATTGTGACTACATTGTGCTCTAGTGCTCAGTAGATTGTGACTACATTGTGTTCTAGTGCTCAGTAGATTGTGACTACATTGTGCTCTAGTGCTCAGTAGATTGTGACTACATTGTGCTCTAGTGCTCAGTAGATTGTGACTACATTGTGTTCTAGTGCTCAGTAGATTGTGACTACATTGTGTTCTAGTGCTCAGTAGATTGTGACTACATTGTGTTCTAGTGCTCAGTAGATTGTGACTACATTGTGTTCTAGTGCTCAGTAGATTGTGACTACATTGTGTTCTAGTGCTCAGTAGATTGTGACTACATTGTGCTCTAGTGCTCAGTAGATTGTGACTACATTGTGTTCTAGTGCTCAGTAGATTGTGACTACATTGTGCTCTAGTGCTCAGTAGATTGTGACTACATTGTGCTCTAGTGCTCAGTAGATTGTGACTACATTGTGCTCTAGTGCTCAGTAGATTGTGACTACATTGTGCTCTAGTGCTCAGTAGATTGTCACTACATTGTGTTCTAGTGCTCAGTAGATTGTGACTACATTGTGCTCTAGTGCTCAGTAGATTGTGACTATATTGTGTTCTAGTGCTCAGTAGATTGTGACTACATTGTGCTCTAGTGCTCAGTAGATTGTGACTACATTGTGTTCTAGTGCTCAGTAGATTGTGACTACATTGTGTTCTAGTGCTCAGTAGATTGTGACTACATTGTGTTCTAGTGCTCAGTAGATTGTGACTACATTGTGCTCTAGTGCTCAGTAGATTGTGACTACATTGTGTTCTAGTGCTCAGTAGATTGTGACTACATTGTGTTCTAGTGCTCAGTAGATTGTGACTACATTGTGCTCTAGTGCTCAGTAGATTGTGACTACATTGTGTTCTAGTGCTCAGTAGATTGTGACTACATTGTGCTCTAGTGCTCAGTAGATTGTGACTACATTGTGTTCTAGTGCTCAGTAGATTGTGACTACATTGTGTTCTAGTGCTCAGTAGATTGTGACTACATTGTGTTCTAGTGCTCAGTAGATTGTGACTACATTGTGTTCTAGTGCTCAGTAGATTGTGACTACATTGTGCTCTAGTGCTCAGTAGATTGTGACTACATTGTGCTCTAGTGCTCAGTAGATTGTGACTACATTGTGTTCTAGTGCTCAGTAGATTGTGACTACATTGTGCTCTAGTGCTCAGTTGATTGTGAATACATTGTGTTCTAGTGCTCAGTAGATTGTGACTACATTGTGCTCTAGTGCTCAGTAGATTGTGACTACATTGTGCTCTAGTGCTCAGTAGATTGTGACTACATTGTGTTCTAGTGCTCAGTAGATTGTGACTACATTGTGTTCTAGTGCTCAGTAGATTGTGACTACATTGTGTTCTAGTGCTCAGTAGATTGTGACTACATTGTGCTCTAGTGCTCAGTAGATTGTCACTACATTGTGCTCTAGTGCTCAGTAGATTGTGACTACATTGTGCTCTAGTGCTCAGTAGATTGTGACTACATTGTGCTCTAGTGCTCAGTAGATTGTGACTACATTGTGCTCTAGTGCTCAGTAGATTGTGACTACATTGTGTTCTAGTGCTCAGTAGATTGTGACTACATTGTGCTCTAGTGCTCAGTAGATTGTGACTACATTGTGCTCTAGTGCTCAGTAGATTGTGACTACATTGTGTTCTAGTGCTCAGTAGATTGTGACTACATTGTGTTCTAGTGCTCAGTAGATTGTGACTACATTGTGTTCTAGTGCTCAGTAGATTGTGACTACATTGTGCTCTAGTGCTCAGTAGATTGTGACTACATTGTGTTCTAGTGCTCAGTAGATTGTGTCTACATTGTGTTCTAGTGCTCAGTAGATTGTGTCTACATTGTGTTCTAGTGCTCAGTAGATTGTGACTACATTGTGCTCTAGTGCTCAGTAGATTGTGACTACATTGTGTTCTAGTGCTCAGTAGATTGTCACTATATTGTGTTTTAGTGCTCAGTAGATTGTCACTACATTGTGCTCTAGTGCTCAGTAGATTGTGACTACATTGTGTTCTAGTGCTCAGTAGATTGTGTCTACATTGTGTTCTAGTGCTCAGTAGATTGTGACTACATTGTGTTCTAGTGCTCAGTAGATTGTGACTACATTGTGTTCTAGTGCTCAGTAGATTGTGACTACATTGTGTTCTAGTGCTCAGTAGATTGTGACTACATTGTGTTCTAGTGCTCAGTAGATTGTGACTACATTGTGTTCTAGTGCTCAGTAGATTGTGACTACATTGTGTTCTAGTGCTCAGTAGATTGTGACTACATTGTGCTCTAGTGCTCAGTAGATTGTGACTACATTGTGTTCTAGTGCTCAGTAGATTGTGACTACATTGTGTTCTAGTGCTCAGTAGATTGTGACTACATTGTGTTCTAGTGCTCAGTAGATTGTGACTACATTGTGTTCTAGTGCTCAGTAGATTGTGACTACATTGTGTTCTAGTGCTCAGTAGATTGTGACTACATTGTGTTCTAGTGCTCAGTAGATTGTGACTACATTGTGCTCTAGTGCTCAGTAGATTGTGACTACATTGTGTTCTAGTGCTCAGTAGATTGTGACTACATTGTGTTCTAGTGCTCAGTAGATTGTGACTACATTGTGTTCTAGTGCTCAGTAGATTGTGACTACATTGTGTTCTAGTGCTCAGTAGATTGTGACTACATTGTGTTCTAGTGCTCAGTAGATTGTGACTACATTGTGTTCTAGTGCTCAGTAGATTGTGACTACATTGTGTTCTAGTGCTCAGTAGATTGTGACTACATTGTGTTCTAGTGCTCAGTAGATTGTGACTACATTGTGTTCTAGTGCTCAGTAGATTGTGACTACATTGTGTTCTAGTGCTCAGTAGATTGTGACTACATTGTGTTCTAGTGCTCAGTAGATTGTGACTACATTGTGTTCTAGTGCTCAGTAGATTGTGACTACATTGTGTTCTAGTGCTCAGTAGATTGTGACTACATTGTGTTCTAGTGCTCAGTAGATTGTGACTACATTGTGTTCTAGTGCTCAGTAGATTGTGACTACATTGTGCTCTAGTGCTCAGTTGATTGTGACTACATTGTGTTCTAGTGCTCAGTAGATTGTGACTACATTGTGCTCTAGTGCTCAGTAGATTGTGACTACATTGTGCTCTAGTGCTCAGTAGATTGTGACTACATTGTGACTACATTGTGTTCTAGTGCTCAGTAGATTGTGACTACATTGTGTTCTAGTGCTCAGTAGATTGTGACTACATTGTGTTCTAGTGCTCAGTAGATTGTGACTACATTGTGTTCTAGTGCTCAGTAGATTGTGACTACATTGTGTTCTAGTCCTCTGTAGATTGTGACTACATTGTGTTCTTGTCATGTTTGTCATTTATTATCATGTCTTGTCCCTGTGCTACATTGTGTTCTAGTGCTCAGTGCTGGTCTTATTGTGTTCTTTCCCTCTTTCTATCCCTCTCTCTCTTGTGTTCTCCCTGCTCACTCTTGTGACTACTTGTGTTCTATCGTTCCTGCTCAGTGTTCCTAGTCCCCTAATTGTTTACTTCCCACACCTGTTCCCGATCCTTTCCCCTGATTAGAGTCCCTATTTCTTCCTTTGTGTTCTGTCCTGTCCTGCTTCCTTGTTCTAGTGCTCAGTGATTGTGATTGTGTATCTGTCCTGTGTGTTTTAGTGCTCAGTAGATTCTCTGTCACTACGTGCCTAGTGCCCAGAGATTGTGACTACATTGTGTTCTAGTGCTCAGTAGATTGTTTCTGTTACCCTGTTTGGACATTTCCTGTTAAGGATTCAGGATTTGTTTTTCAGTTTGACTTGAATAAACTCTGTTTCTCAGTGTTGTGCTTTTTATAGTCCTCTTTCACCTGCATGACAGTTCTAGTGCTCAGTAGATTGTGACTACATTGTGTTCTAGTGCTCAGTAGATTGTGACTACATTGTGTTCTAGTGCTCAGTAGATTGTGACTACATTGTGTTCTAGTGCTCAGTAGATTGTGACTACATTGTGTTCTAGTGCTCAGTAGATTGTGACTACATTGTGACTACATTGTGTTCTAGTGCTCAGTAGATTGTGACTACATTGTGTTCTAGTGCTCAGTAGATTGTGACTACATTGTGTTATAGTGCTCAGTGAATTGTGACTACATTGTGTTATAGTGCTCAGTAGATTGTGACTACATTGTGTTCTAGTGCTCAGTAGATTGTGACTACATTGTGTTCTAGTGCTCAGTAGATTGTGACTACATTGTGTTCTAGTGCTCAGTAGATTGTGACTACATTGTGTTCTAGTGCTCAGTAGATTGACTACATGTGACTACATTGTGTTCTAGTGCTCAGTAGATTGTGACTACATTGTGTTTGTAGTGCTCAGTAGATTGTGACTACATTGTGTTCTAGTGCTCAGTAGATTGTGACTACATTGTGTTCTAGTGCTCAGTAGATTGTGACTACATTGTGTTCTAGTGCTCAGTAGATTGTGACTACATTGTGTTCTAGTGCTCAGTAGATTGTAACTACATTGTGACTACATTGTGTTCTAGTGCTCAGTAGATTGTGACTACATTGTGTTCTAGTGCTCAGTAGATTGTGACTACATTGTGTTCTAGTGCTCAGTAGATTGTGACTACATTGTGTTCTAGTGCTCAGTAGATTGTGACTACATTGTGTTTTAGTGCTCAGTAGATTGTGACTACATTGTGTTCTAGTGCTCAGTAGATTGTGACTACATTGTGTTCTAGTGCTCAGTAGATTGTGACTACATTGTGTTCTAGTGCTCAGTAGATTGTGACTACATTGTGTTCTAGTGCTCAGTAGATTGAGACTACATTGTGTTCTAGTGCTCAGTAGATTGTGTCTACATTGTGTTCTAGTGCTCAGTAGATTGTGACTACATTGTGTTCTAGTGCTCAGTAGATTGTGACTACATTGTGTTCTAGTGCTCAGTAGATTGTGACTACATTGTGTTCTAGTGCTCAGTAGATTGTGACTACATTGTGTTCTAGGGCTCAGTAGATTGTGTCTACATTGTGTTCTAGGGCTCAGTAGATTGTGTCTACATTGTGTTCTAGTGCTCAGTAGATTGTGACTACATTGTGTTCTAGTGCTCAGTAGATTGTGTCTACATTGTGTTCTAGTGCTCAGTAGATTGTGACTACATTGTGTTCTAGTGCTCAGTAGATTGTGACTACATTGTGTTCTAGTGCCCAGTAGATTGTGACTACATTGTGTTCTAGTGCTCAGTAGATTGTGACTACATTGTGTTCTAGTGCCCAGTAGATTGTTATCCTAGATGTTCTGGTCGCCTGTGTTGGTGTGTCAGGGGTTCTTACCCTGCGAGGTACGATCATGGAGAGGGGTTCGATGAGGGCCTTGATCGTCACCAGTTTGTAGAACCTGAACACCTCACAGGAGCTCACGTCCAGGCCTCTCTTTGGCATGATACCTGAGGGTGGAGGGACACACACACAGGAAGTTAGTAGCACTGCCTGTTTCTGACACCTTGACCAAACCAGCCCCACGTGTGTGCTTGTTGTCTATCCCCACCAGACGTGTTCATGACACGAAAGTTAAAATAACAAAACCAATATTAATTTGGGGACAGGTCAAAACACACATGAAACATTCATGGACATTTAGCTAGCTTGTTTTTCCTAACTATTTTTCCCTGCGAGATTAACATTTGGGTTATTATTTGACCTGAAATGCATATGTCCCTCTTTTTAGCTGGATCTCTGTAGAATGTGGACCCATCTCCACTCCAACAATTCATTCACAAATAAAAGGGGAAACCAAGTTCGTATTCTTTGATTAGCCCCTCCTCGTTCATCTCTCAATCCCCACGTGGGTTAGTATGCTCGTGAAAACCAATGAGTCGAAGGGAGAGGCGGGACTTGTAGTGCGTCAAGCGTCTCAAATAGAACCACGTAGAGCCTGGCTACGCAGGCGCTCGTTGATGCCGCGAGCAGTTTGAAAAGTTTGAAATGATTGAATAACATCTATGTGTACGTTTATTTAGCAACCCTCGCCCACGCAACGTGGCCTGTCTAGTCAGCATCAGACAAACACTCCCATCTCAATCACGGTTTCATTGTTTGATACTGTCCATGTCCGCTGAGTTTGTTGATTCTAAGTCTTGCCAACAAGGGACTGCAACTTGACTTTGCGTCCT
This sequence comes from Oncorhynchus gorbuscha, assembly GCF_021184085.1. Taxonomy (NCBI): domain Eukaryota; kingdom Metazoa; phylum Chordata; class Actinopteri; order Salmoniformes; family Salmonidae; genus Oncorhynchus; species Oncorhynchus gorbuscha. The sequence goes on along the minus strand of NW_025747836.1, from coordinate 19,520 downwards.
ATTCAAGCCCTTCAACGGTGAGTAAGTTGTTCAACTCCAGAGACAGAGGATAAGAACATTCTCTAAATGAATCACATGTCAAATGTAACTAGTGCTGCTGTTCCACCACTATGAACCCTAGTGCTGCTGTTCCACCACTATGAACCCTAGTGCTGCTGTTCCACCACTATGAACCCTAGTGCTGCTGTTCCACCACTATGAACCCTAGTGCTTCTGTTGTTCCTGCTGATGGTAGTATTATTCATGTCGTAAGTCATTGTCATCATAACACATGACTGAAAGCCTTGGAATCACCTTTTTGGCTAGTCAAATCAACTGGGTCATTTGCACATCTGGTTTGGTTGCAGGTGCACACAGTGTATGTGTGTGTACGTGTGTGTGCATGTGTGTGCGTGTGTGTGCGTGTGTGTGTGTGTGCGTGCGCGTGCTTACCCATTCCTTTCTGAGGAGTGTGTGAGCGGTACTCTGTGAGGAAGTGCATGTAGGGCTTCTCTGAGCTGATCTCATAGTACCGGATATTACCATCACCCTGAGAGAGACAGAGAGAGATGGAGAGAGAGACATAGAGAGAAAGAGATGGGGAGAGAGAGATGGAGAGAGAGACAGAGAGAGATGGGGAGAGAGAGAGAGACAGAGAGAAGGAGATGGGGAGAGAGAGAGACAGAAAGAGATGGGGAGAGAAAGAGATGGGGAGAAAGAGAGAAACAGAGAGAAAGAGATGGGGAGAGAGAGAGATGGAGGGAGAGAGAGACATAGAGAGAAAGAGATGGAGAGAGAGAGACAGAGAAAGAGATGGGGAGAGAGAGAGAGATGAGAGAGAGAAAGAGATGGGGAGAGAGAGAGACAGAGACAGAGAGAAAGAGATGGGGAGAGAGAGAGAGATGAGAGAGAGACAGAGAAAGAGATGGGGAGAGAGAGAGACAGAGGCAGAGAGAAATAGATGGGGAGGGAGAGAGAGATGGAAAAGAGAGAAAGAGAGAGAGAGACAGGGAGAGAGAGACAAAGAGAGAAAGAGATGGGGAGAGAGAGAGACAGAGACAGAGAGAAAGAGATGGGGAGAGAGAGAGACAGAGACAGAGAGAAAGAGATGGGGAGACAGAGAGAGAGAGAGATGGGGAGACAGAGAGAGAGAGAGAGAGAGAGAGATGGGGAGAGAGATGGAGAGAGAGACAGAGAGAAAGAGATGGGGGGAGAGAGACAGAGAGAAAGAGATGGGGAGACAGAGAGAGAGAAAGAGATGGGGAGACAAAGAGAGAGAGAGAGATGGGGAGAGATGGGGAGAGAGACAGAGAGAAAGAGATGGAGGTAGAGACAGAGAGAAAGAGATGGGGAGAGAGAGAGACAGAGAGAAAGAGATGGGGAGAGAGAGACAGAGAGAAAGAGATGGGGAGACAGAGAGACAGAGAGAAAGAGATGGGGAGAGAGAGAGAGAGAGAGATGGGGAGACAGACAGAGAGAGAGAGAGATGGGGAGAGAGATGGAGAGAGAGACAGAGAGAAAGAGATGGGGGAGAGAGACAGAGAGAAAGAGATGGGGAGACAGAGAGAGAGAGATGGGAGAGAGATGGAGAGAGAGACAGAGAGAAAGAGATGGGGAGACAGAGAGAGAGAGAGAGAGATGGGGAGAGAGACAGAGAGAAAGAGATGGAGAGAGAGACAGAGAGAAAGAGATGGGGAGAGAGAGAGACAGAGAGAAAGAGATGGGGAGAGAGAGACAGAGAGAAAGAGATGGGGAGACAGAGAGAAAGAGATGGGGAGACAGAGAGAGAGAGAGATGGGGAGACAGAGAGAGAGAGAGAGACAGAGAGAAAGAGATGGGGAGAGAGATGGAGAGAGAGACAGAGAGAAAGAGATGGGGAGACAGAGAGAAAGAGATGGGGAGACAGAGAGAGAGAGAGAGAGATGGGGAGAGAGATGGAGAGAGAGACAGAGAGAAAGAGATGGGGAGAGAGACAGAGAGAAAGAGATGGGGAGACAGAGAGAGAGAGAGAGACCGAGATGGGGAGAGAGATGGAGAGAGAGACAGAGAGAAAGAGATGGGGAGAGAGACAGAGAGAAAGAGATGGGGAGACAGAGAGAGAGAGAGAGAGAGAGAGATGGGGAGAGAGATGGAGAGAGAGACAGAGAGAAAGAGATGGGGAGAGAGACAGAGAGAAAGAGATGGAGAGAGAGACAGAGAGAAAGAGATGGGGAGAGAGAGAGACAGAGAGAAAGAGATGGGGAGAGAGTGATGGAGAGAGAGACATAGAGAGAAAGAGATGGGGAGAGAGAGAGACAGAGAGAAAGAGATGGGGGGAGAGAGAGATGGAAAGAGAGAGAGAGAGATGGAAATATATGGGAGAGAGAGAGAGAGACAGAGAGAGATGGAGAGACAGAGAAAGAGATGGGGAAAGAGAGAGAGAGATATGGAGAGAGACAGAGAGAAAGAGTTGAGGAGAGGGAGAGAGAGAGAAAGATGGGGAGAGAGCGAGCGAGAGAGAGAGAGAGAGAGAGAGAGAGAGATAGAGAGAGACAGAGAGAGAGAGAGAGAGAGAGAGAGAGAGAGAGAGAGAGAGAGAGAGAGAGAGAGAGAGAGAGAGAGAGAGAGAGAGGAAAGAGAGAGAGAGAGAGAGAAAGAGAGAGGAGAGAGAGAGATAGAGAGAGAAGAGGGAGGTAGAGAGAGAGACAGAGAGAAAGAGTGGAGAGATGCGGAGAGAGAGGGAGAGAGAGACAGAGAGAGATGGAGAGAGAGACAGAGAGAAAGAGATGGGGAAAGAGAGAGAGAGAGACAGAGAGAGAGAGAGAGAGAGAGAGAGAGAGAGAGAGAGAGAGAGAGAGAGAGAGAGAGAGAGAGAGGGAGGTAGAGAGAGAGACAGGGAGAAAGAGAGAGACACCTGTCAAACATGTAGGCATGTTTGTGTGTGTGCTCTTGTTCTTGAAGAGTCAACCATTTAAAACATAGTAGAATTCATTCAAGCAGAAGACCTTGATGGGAATGTGTTGTGTCTCAACCAGCCATGTACCAGAGACCCACCTTCCCTGCTATGTAGAGCATGTGTGTGTCTGGGTCGTAGAAAGGGAAGAGCACCCCAGACGAACCATCTAGGTCCTCCTGTAACAAAGGCACATCTAGGTCCTCCTGTAGACGCACACACACACACACACACACACACACACACACACACACACACACACACACACACACACACACACACACACACACACACACACACACACACACACACACACACACACACACACACACACACACACACACACACACACACACAATTACTTAATCAACTAAACTTGTTAAAACTCAAGGCAAGAACACCTTCTAACTTCAATAAGAATGGAGGTTTCATTAAAGTTGACATGGACATGTCTCCCAGTACAGAATTAAAAAGATTGACTGTTTAAAACCCCCTAGTCATAATCTCCCTTCCCCCTCAGATTCACACACACACCAACATACAGTGGTTGTTTTCAAATAAAATACTGGTTGTTGTGCAACAAACACATGCAGGGAGGAATCAGATGATAAATGACATAAGCAAAACAGATACTATTTGTGTTTGGGGCTTTTGCATGAAAGCATCCCGCAGGATTTCTATTTTGAGATACACCCATTTGGCACCAGAGGGAGCCGTTGTTTGATCACAATAAGATGAAGTCACCACTAATTGACACTGATCTAAGGTCAGTTTTGAATTTGCCCCCCTGAATTTGGGAAGCAAGCTGTTCCTAGCACGGTTCCTCAGGGTCAGCCTCTACCAAAGTACGATGAAGTTGCTCCTACACACTGCTCTAAGGTCAGTTTTACATATCCTTAATGGTTGATATCAGCGATTGTGGGTGAGACAGCAAATCCTAGCAGTGTGGTTGTGCCTGGTCCTTCTGTAGCTCAGTTGGTAGAGCATGGCGCTTGTAACGCCAGGGTAGTGGGTTCGATTCCCGGGACCACCCATACGTAGAATGTATGCACACATGACTGTAAGTCGCTTTGGATAAAAGCGTCTGCAAAATGGAATATATATGGTCTCAGAGGGCCATCTGTCAACATGTAAACTGACCCTAGATCTGTGCCTAACGGCAGCCTCTATCAGTAGTGTGGTTGTGTACCTGGTCCCAGAGGGCCATCTGTCAACATGTAAACTGACCCTAGATCTGTGCCTAAGGGCAGCCTCTATCAGTAGTGTGGTTGTGTACCTGGTCCCAGAGGGCCATCTGTCTATGGTTCCAGCGGGAGCTGCCGGTGGACAGCAGCATCTTGAGGTTCCCCAGGAACAGCACCTTGCTGGCTTTGTGGTTCTTACAGTTGGCCTCCTGAAAACACAGCAGGAAACAAACAAATGAAAAAACTAAAAAGGTCTTTGACAAGAGGTTTATTTCTAAATGTTTTCTTGAGTCTATATTTAACCAGATTGGTCAGAGATGATTTGAAGCAGTGCCCCGGTCAGGAAGAAACATGGTGGATAGATAACCCTACAGAGTTGTTTTAACTAATGTATTCACATTGCATCACAGGGATGTTATGGGTGTCATGCTCCTGGGGTTGCAGGAGTTTCAGAAGTAAACAGTCTATTGGCGTCTGTATAAACATGATATTTTAAACGTCAGCACATCGTGTCTGCACAAATAGGTCTTTGCAACATCACTGTGTCACTATCTGCACATTGCCACGTCAGCTGGTTTGAGGGGCGGAGAGGAGAGTGAGAACATGAGTCATGGGGTGGGCGGGTGGGTGCAGATCCCAGGGGTCTATGGGGCTGCCGACGGGGAGGTGTCAGTTTTGGCTGTGTGGTGCTGGAGGGGCGTGGAAGGGCACAGGACAAGGAGAGAAGGAGAATCCTAAGCACCATGTTGATATAAATAGTAATTATATCACTGTTACCGAGGACAATAGCATTACGACAAAAAATGTAATAAGTGAATAGAACTACATACAAACACACAAACCCAGCAGCCCCACCCGTACAGACCTGTAGCAGGTTCCCAGTGCGTGGCTCTAGAACCCTGATCTTCTTGTCCTTGCAGGACGTGGCCAGCCTGCTGCCATCGGTATTGAAGGACATGGAGAGCACCACATCAGTGTGGTGGCTGATGGTCCGCACCGGGTTCTTTATCACCGCCTCAGGGCTGTCCAGGTTCCAGATCATCACCTGGGGAAGGACACACACGCATGTTATGAAATTAGATACTGAAAGTACAAACAGATTGACAAAGGATTTTCAATTCTGTAACTCGACAGGCGAGCAGGGTGTGTGTGTGGGGTCCAGGGTGGCGCAGCAGTCTAAGGCACTGCATCTCAATGCAGAACCTTCAGCTCCATGGCCGGAGCCTTCTCCTGAGCCGATGCCCAGTCTAAGCATGACATCCAGTCCAGCTCCAAGGTCAGAGTCTTCTTCTGCGTTGGTGCCCAGTCCAGGCACAGCGTCCAGTCCCGCTCCATTGCGGGAGCCTTCCCCTGAGCCGATGCCCAGTCTAAGCACGGCGTCCAGTCCAGCTCCAAGGTCAGAGTTCTTCTGCGTTGGTGCCCAGTCCAGGCACAGTATCCAGCCCGGTTCCATGGCTGGATTCACAGGATGAGCGGGTTCTTCGTCCCGCACCAGATCCGCCTCCGATGCTGGAGGATCCGCGAGATGGGAGGGTTCTTCATCCCGCACCAGAGCCGCCACCGACACTAGACACCCCCCCTAACCCTCCCTTTTGGATTCAGGATTTGCGGCCCTGTCACGTCCTGACCATAGAAAACCTTTATTTTCTATGGTGGTGTAGGTCAGGGTGTGACTGGGGGGTGTTCTAGTTTATTATTTCTATGTGTAGTCTAGTTTTTGTATTGCTATGTTGGTCTGGTATGGTTCCCAATCAGAAGTAGCTGTCTATCGTTGTCTCTGATTGGGAATCATATTTCGGTAGCCTTTTCCCACCTGTTGTTTGTGGGATCTTGTTTTTGTATAGTTGCTTTTGAGCCCTACAAGGCTGTATGTTCGTTTGTTTGTTTCTCTTTATTGTTGTATTGTTGGTTCACATTTAAAATAAATATGATGAACCCAAATCACGCTGCACCTTGGTCTACCCATTATGACGATCGTTACAGTAGACCTAGCCTATAGAAAGCTGATGGGATCCTCCTCTATTAAATAGAGGCCATCACTCTTGTTTTCTCACGCAATTGCATAGCCTAAGGGAATGTTGTGCAACATAAGCTCATGGGCTCTCGTTAAGTGTTTGATTCGATTTTCGATTACATTTTCATTGATGTCTGAGTGATTAGACGGACAATAGAGTGCTGAGTACCAGGCAGTTGTCAAGTTTGGTAGGCTTCTAATAACCATCAGCAGCATCAGAGCTTGGAGAAGCCTAATTACCATGACTAAAAAGGTCACATGGAATTTGACAGCCGTCATGACTCGTGATCGCCGGTGTGGTGTTAAAACGGTCACCGTAACAGCCCCATTCTCAACACATTTGACTTGCATTCTTATACTGTAAATTCCTACATGGGAGTCTAATATTCAAGTACTGAGGAGATCAACAGATTGCCAAGGAATCTTTAAAGGTCAACAAAGAGCAATGTTCATGTGAGGCAGATAGACAGTGATCGATTTGGGTTCCGGTCCAAGGCACTGCATCTCAGTTCTAGAGGTGTCACTACAGACCCTGGTTCGATTCCAGGCTGTATCATAACCAGGCGTGATATGGGAGTCCCATAGGGCGGCGCACAATTGGCCAAGAGTCGTTCGGGTTTGGCAGGGGTAGGTCGTCATTGTAAATAAGAATTTGTTCTTAACTGACTTGCCTAGTTTAAATAAAGCTTAACTAAAATAAAAATTGTGATGCATACTGTTGCCCTTTTCCAAGCAGATTAAGCTGCAGTAGAATGTGGTGACCCGTTTGGCTGCATTTCAACATTGATAGATTATTCCTGCCAAAGCTATTTCCAGGTTAGCTCTCACTATTCTGCATATGTGCGATATATTACATTGAGTGTGTCTGAGTATCTGTATGCAAGTGTGTGTGAGCAGGAGTAGCTGTGAGGGTATATGGGTCTGAGTGTGTGTGCGTGTGACTTTTTCACATTTTGTTGAGTTACAATGATTCAAATGTATTTGTCATTTTTTGTCAACGATCTACACAAAATACTTGAATGTCAAAGTTGAAGAAAAATTCTAACATTTCATTTTATTAATGGAAAATAAAACACGAATATATCTTGATTAGACAAGTATTCAACCCCCAGAATCACCTTTGGCAGCGATTACAGCTGTGAGTCTTTCTGGGTAAGTCTCTAAGAGCTTTACACACCTGGATCGTACAATATTTCCCCATTATTCTTTTTAAAACTCTTTAAGCTCTGTCAAGTTGGTTGTTAATCATTGCTAAACAGCCATTTTCAAGTCTTGCCATAGATTTTCAAGCCAATTGAAGTGAAAACTGTAACTAGGTCACTCAAGAACATTCAATGTTGTCTTAGTAAACTCCAGTGTATAGTTGGCCTTGCGTTTAGGTTATTGTCCTGCTGAAAGGTGTATTAGCTCTATCCCCTTTTCTTTTTGTCGAAACAAATTCCCTTGCCGATGACAAGCATACCCACAACATGCAGCCACCACTATGCTTGAAAGTATGAAGAGTGGTACTCAGTAATGTGTTGTTTTTGATTTTCTCCAAACATAATGCTGTAATTCAGGACAAAAAGGTCATTTCCTTGCCACATTTGTTGCAATATTACTTGAGTGCCTTTATTGCAAACAGGATGCATGTTTTGGAATAGTTTTATTCTGTACAGGGTTCCTTCTTTTCACTCTGTCATTTAGGTTAGTGCTGTTGATCCATCCTCAGTTTTCTCCTATCACAGCCATTTAACTGGTTGAAATCTCTGAGGGGTTTCCTTCCTCTCCGTCAACTGAGTTAGGAAGGACACGTATCTTTGTAGTAATTGGGTGTATTGATACACCATCCAAAGTACCAATAGGTTCCCTTTTTGCGAGGCATTGAAAAATCTCCCTGGTTTTAGAATACTTATTGAGGCAAGACATTTCAGCTTTTCATTTTTAATTAATTTGTAAAAATGTCTAAAAACACAATTCCACTTTGACATTATGGGGTATTGTGTGTAGATCAGTGACACAAAATCTCCATTGAATCCATTTTAAATTCAGGCTGTAACACAATAAAATGTGAAAAAAGTGTGAATACTTTCTGAAGACACTGTATACATGAGCTTGTGTATCTGAGGGTTAGTGTGTGTGTGTGTTACCTGGTAGTCATAGCCAGTACTGAAGAGCACATTGTTGGCAGTAGGGTGCCACTCGATGAGGCCCACCCTGCGGCTGTGACCCTGCAGCTCCTTCCACGGCACCGTCAGGTTCTTCAGCACACCATGGGGAGGGATGTCCCATACCTTCACCTGTTAGAGCAACACACACACACACACACACACACACACACACACACACACACACACACACACACACACACACACACACACACACACACACACACACACACACACACACACACACACACACACACACACACACCCCCACACCATGCACACACAGACAAATACACACAGACAGACACACACACACACACAGACAGACACACACACACACACACACACACACACACACACACACACACACACACACACACACACACACACACACACACACACACACACACACACACACACACACACACACACACACACACACACACACACACACACACACACACACACACAAGGACACACATAAAAAGTTACATACACACACTTCAAAGCTAACCATTGACTAGAGCCAACTCAGAGAGCCAAACTGAAAGGTGAGGAATTTGAGACTGACCAGCGGCTAATTCATAACACACAAAGAAGAGTTGTAAGTCTCAAACATGTTCCAGGTGCTAGTACAGGTCAGGGCTTCAGACTGCTATTACCTATGCCCTCCAGTTATCTTTGACTGTTTAAAAGATGTTGCTCTAACCCCAGTTGGCTACATAGTCAGTGGTATGAAATGAATGGAAAAGTGATTTTCTGTGTGTGTGTGTGTGTGTGTGTGTGTGTGTGTGTGTGTGTGTGTGTGTGTGTGTGTGTGTGTGTGTGTGTGTGTGTGTGTGTGTGTGTGTGTGTGTGTGTGTGTGTGTGTGTGTGTGTGTGTGTGTGTGTGTGTGTGTGTGTGTGTGTGTGTGTGTGTGTGTGTGTGTGTGTACACTACTGACCGTGGAGTCCTCCGAGCAGGATGCTATACAGAAGTCGTTGAAGGGGTTCCATTTGATGTCCAGTACGTTACCTCTGTGGCCTGACACTTTGGGGTGAAGGGGGTCCACCTTCCCTGTCTGAATAAAACAGATGGGGGGGGGGGCAATAGAACATTACATCAGGCATCACACTCCTGCCCTGAAGTCAGTGTGTGTTTGCAAGATTCCTAGGAGCCATGGGGTCAGGAGAAAGTGGAGTCTGAGGTTTGATCTTATTCATCATTACATCAGGTAGAAATGTGTAGGCAGGATACAGACATTAACATATAAGGACTAGGACTACGGTAAACAGGGGAAATTGCAAGATAAAATGAATATTCATTTCTCGAAGAAACCGGTCAACAAATATCCAGTATTCAAAGTCAGGGACAGAATTCGTCCAGGAAAACATGATGTAATCGGCAGACCAGCCTAGAAAATACCAAGTCTGAGTCCTCTTTACAAGTCAGGACAGGCAGCCTACCTCAGCATACTGAATGACAACCTCACTACAGAGCTAACCAGCAAGTCTATGCAAGGCGGCATAGCAAGCCCTTCACCTACTTGAAGACAATTGAGCAATGGGCAATGACAGCAAGGAATAGTTTACGAATAATTAACTTCAATACCCTAGCTGGCTAACATGACGGGCAAAGGTGGTACATAAAAAAGTAATTTAAGAAAGAGTGTAAAAACAGTTTTAAAAGCCAACCGTATTGATGTGTTTTATTCATTAGATGTCTGTCAACTCAGACACTTCCTGAATAGATCTAGACATAATCTATCAAGATCAGCAACTTATGACAGAGGTGAGCATGTTGAGCAATGCTGGGGCGTGTTCACTATTCACCATTGTTTTAACACAACATGTCTCTATTACACAATCCTTATGGTCTCAATCTGATTTGCATCAGACAATTCAAGAAGTTTAAGAATGCAGTAATCCAGGCCTGTCTTAGCTCCCTTACTAATGAGTCTGAAAAGAACCCCTCACAGGTGTGTTGTGACAGGTGACTGACACAACACACATACACACACTGCATGACATCATTGGTGTCCAGGAGGAGCATGGTGTGTGTGTGTGTGTGTGTGTGTGTGTGTGTGTGTGTGTGTGTGTGTGTGTGTGTGTGTGTGTGTGTGTGTGTGTGTGTGTGTGTGTGTGTGTGTGTGTGTGTGTGTGTGTGTGTGTGTGTGTGTGTGTGTGTGTGTGTGTGTAGGCAAGGTGTGTTTGGGATAGGGGGGTGAGCCCTGAAACTACATGAATGCCTCAGTCTAAGAACATGCTGTCAGAGAGAGAGATGGGTCATACATGTATTAGATTATAGGGACCAAACGGTGTGTGTGTGCGTGCTTGTGTGTGTGTCGGGGTAGGGGAGGGCGTCTCTGAGACAAGCCATAGTTTCAACTCCTTGCGACGGGTGGAGGGGGACATAGGTGAGTTATGTCATTCCTGAGTCCCTATGTAACTCCTGTCTGAGCCAAGAAGAGGAGTAGGATAAATTCAGAGAGAGAGAGAGAGAGACCCCTTCAAGAAGAAAGAGGGGAAAAAGGAGGGAGAAGACAGGAAAAAGGGAAGAGGGAAAAGAGGGAGGAGCGGTGGATCGAGAGCCTTTCTGATGAATCACTGCAAGGTCTTTGATAAATGAAAGCCTGTAAATTCAGCTGGTGTTCAGGTGAAGAGGTCTGGAGGTGCTATAGCCGTACAGGGAGTTGAAAGAGAAAGCCAAGTTCAGTGGAGAGGTCAACACAATGCCTCCACTGATAAGAGGCTCCACATAATAAGGACATCTTTGTATACGTCATTTACGAGTCAGATTGATTTTTGATATCTAGACAGCAAAGGGAAGGAGGGAGAAAGAGTTTGTGGAGGGGTAACAAAATAAAGATGACAGGTGTTTTAGGAGGGAAAGTTATGGGTTCGACGGTTTAACTTTCCCTGCATTTTCTTTCTGTCTTTTTCCCCCCGGTCTTTGGCTGGGGCGCTGTTTGAAGTGAACCCCCAAAACATCAGCCTTAGCAACAGACTACAGAGGGCTTGGAGGGATACCTCAACATGAAAGGGCAAAGCTAAAAACAGACATTTTAGGTAATATAACACAGCAGGGCATCTCATACAATATGCCCAGAATCTATCAAAATGTGAAGACCCTCAAATACTCACTAATTCAACAACAATGACATCACCGTGTAGGTAGAAGTTACCCCTAACGACTGATATTCTGATCCCAGACCTATGGTTAAGAAAAACTTCTACCTCGATGAGGGAGAGATTTAACTCACGTGATGGACAGAGAGGACCAGGAAGGCTCCGCCTCCGGCGCACTCTGTGATGACGGCAATGAAACGCGGGTTGACGGCGCAGAAGTGGTTGTCGTGGACGCTCCGCGTGATGGGCACGCCATCGTAGCAGTTCTCCTTGGTGGCGGCCTTACCGAACACGTGGCGGAACTTGGAGCTGCGATACTGAGGACGCCATGTCATCTAGGATGGAGAGAGCAAGAGAGTGAGAGAAAATGTAGAATCCTGTTTTTTGGATCAACATCATACATCACTACACAAACACATTAGACAGAGCGGAAGACAAGGCAGAGGAAGGGAGAAGTAGGGAGAGAGAGATGGAGGAGGGGAGGAGGAGGGAGAGAGAGATGGAGGAGGGGAGGAGGAGGGAGAGAGATGGAGGAGGGGAGGAGGAGGGAGAGGGAGGAGGAGGAGGGGGAGAGAGATGGAGGAGGGGAGGAGGAGGGAGAGGGAGGAGGAGGAGGGAGAGGGAGGAGGGAGAGAGAGATGGAGGAGGGGAGGAGGAGGGAGAGGGAGGAGGAGGAGGGGAGGAGGAGGGAGAGAGAGATGGAGGAGGGGAGGAGGAGGGAGAGGGAGGAGAGGAGGGGAGGAGGAGGGAGAGAGAGATGGAGGAGGGGAGAAGGAGGGAGAGGGAGAGGGAGGAGGAGGAGGGAGAGAGAGATGGAGGAGGGGAGGAGGAGGGAGAGGGAGGAGAGGAGGGGAGGAGGAGGGAGAGAGAGATGGAGGAGGGGAGGAGGAGGGAGAGGGAGAGGGAGGAGGGGAGGAGGAGGGAGAGGGAGAGGGAGGAGGAGGAGGAGGAGGGAGAGAGAGATGGAGGAGGGGAGGAGGAGGGAGAGGGAGGAGAGGAGGAGGAGGGAGAGAGAGATGGAGGAGGGGAGGAGGAGGGAGAGAGAGATGGAGGAGGGGGAGAGAGATAGAGGAGGGAGAGAGATGGAGGAGGGGAGGAGGAGGGAGAGGGAGAGGGAGGAGGGAGGAGGAGGGAGAGAGAGATGGAGGAGGGGAGGAGGAGGGAGAGGGAGAGGGAGGAGGGGAGGAGGAGGGAGAGAGAGATGGAGGAGGGGGAGGAGGAGGGAGGGGAGAGGGAGGAGGGGAGGAGGAGGGAGAGAGAGATGGAGGAGGGGAGGAGGAGGGAGAGAGAGATGGAGGAGGGGAGGAGGAGGGAGAGGGAGGAGAGGATGAGGGGAGAGAGATAGAGGAGGGGAGAAGGAGGGAGAGAGAGATGGAGGAGGGAGAAGGAGGGAGAGAGAGGAGAGGATGAGGGGGAGAGAGATAGAGGAGGGGAGGAGGAGGGAGAGAGATGGAGGAGGGGAGAAGGAGGGAGAGGGAGGAGAGGAGGAGGGGGAGAGAGATGGAGGAGGGGAGAGAGATGGAGGAGGGGAGAAGGAGGAGAGGAGGAGGGGGAGAGAGATGGAGGAGGGGAGAAGGAGGGAGAAGGAGAGGGAGGAGAGGAGGAGGGGGAGAGAGAGGAAGAATGGTCAGTGAAGGAGAATTGCCTGTTTCTCAAAGTTAATTTAATGGTGCCTTTAACAAGGTTGTTGATTGTTGGCCACGCGTACAACATAACACAGATACAGAGCTAGATATATGCCTTAACGAGACAGCACTTCAGCCCAATCTTACCAGAGTGTGAGAGATCCATCTATGTCAACCAGACATAAAAAAACATCTCCAAAAAGCAGGCCACCACATAACAGTTATTAGAATCAAAATGGCAAGCTGCCCACTCCAATTGACATTCTACACGGTGACAGGATAGATGGACCTATTGTAAAGCTGCACCCTAACACTGTCAACCACCACGGGGGATCGGAACCGTTCAGTAAAGTGAAGAGCAAGATAATCACTATTAGACCTCCTCCCAAACCGTAAGCCTCTTGTTAGTCCATCCGCCTCTCTGCAGCCTGCACTTCAGGATCCTATCCATTAGGGAAAACGTTTTAAAACGTTTTTTCAACGGGAAGCTAAAAGTGTGTTTCTTATTGGACCAGGTAGTCCCTCCCTGTTCCAGTCTGTTTTAGTGCCTGTTAAAGCCAATCTAGTACTCCAGCTAGTGGATAAGTCATCTATGTGCTAGAATAAGTGCCTGTGTGGAAGAACGTCTGAGACCCAGCCTGGCTAGCCAACATGTCTGTCTGCCTGCATGTCTATTACTGCTGCATGGTCATTATTTATGAATTAGAGGAGAGGCTGGTGGACCTGAGGTTACAGTACAGTAACAGTACAGGACCAAAACTGTGAGCAGGATGAAGCTGCCCCTATAGACACTGATCTTAGGTCAGTGTTTCGCTCAAATGGTCAAGGTTAGGGTATGATGAGTGTAAACCGAAAGGTCTCTGGTTCGAAATTCGAGCTGACTAGGCGAGGAATCTGCTGGTGTGCCCGTGAGCAAGGCACTTAACCCTAATTGCTCTGGATAAGATCATCTGCTAAATTATTCAAATGTAAATAGGAGTAGTATGTAGTGGCTCCTCAAACACAGATCTACGGTCAGTTTAACATTTTTATTTCCAATGGTTAAAGTTAAAGGTTTGCTGAGGGTAAACTGATCCTAGATCTGTGCCTAAAGGAAACTGCTATCTGGAGCCCAAAGGATATGAGCTGTTGTGTCACCTGGAAATGACCTATGGCTTAATGACATCATCCCTCTCTGTGTTTGGATGGAAGTGAGTTTTTTTCTGGCGATGCAGATGGTGTCAGTAAAAATATGGCAACGAGGAAGACAGAGTGACATCATTGTGGGGGGGAAGAGGTAAAAATAAAACACTGGGAGCCAGGCAGGCCAGTGGTTGGTTGGTGCGGGTGTGGCTTTAGTGGTGCTGGTTGGCCTCAACAGAAGCAGAGAGAGAGAGGGAAAGATAGAGAGAGAGAGAGAGAGAGAGAGGGAAAGATAGAGAGTGAGAGAGAGAGAGAGAAAGAGAGAAAGAGAGAGAGAGAGAGAGAGAGAGAGAGAGAGGGAAAGAGAGAGAGAGGGAAAGAAAGAGAGAGAGAGAGAGAGAGAGAGGGAAAGAGAGAGAGAATGGGAAAGAGAGAGGGGGGAAAGAGAGGGAAAGGAGAGAGAAGTAGGAACAGAAAGAGAGAGGAGACTCCGAGAGATAGAGAAAAAAAAAGCGAGAAACAGGGAATAAGATTTCCCATCCTTCAGCTCGTCTCAGTCTCTGTTTACGCGTGGCCCTATCGTCTTCTACCCCCGGGTGAGCGTTTAGAGCACTGTGCGGTCACGCCCAAATGTTCTCTACCTGACGAGAGCTTCGCTAACCTTTTCAGGTGAGTGAATGAGCCAAACCAGCCGTGGGACACAGATGGCTCACACTGATAATGCCATATCCCTGCAGCTGCACTGCCAACAGCTAGCTTCCTAGGTGAACTACACTAGTGGAAGTAATGCATTGAGACTGCTGACAAATGTTTTTACCTCAAATGAACAAAAGCCAACACACAATCCCAAACAGTGAAATATCTCAATGCATGTCAAGACAGAAAGCAGGAATGTGTCTACCAGGTACTATGTGTATATTTACACAAACAACACGGTCCTATCAGACTGGGCCTATCTTCTCTCCGCTCTTGCTCTGGGCAACATCTGTGTCCTCAAAAGAAAGAAAGCAACAGCCAACAGCCATATCCCATCCCTGTCAGTAGCAGTCAGAGACAGTAGCTCTACTACCCCTCAGTAGGAGCCTGTTGGGTGTACCTGGTAGTGTCAGCCTATTGCCTGTCAGTTTTGAGTCAGTGAGAACAGGCTTGATGGGCCCTGTTGGAATGAACGACGGGACGTTGATCGTTGGTTGGCTCTGGGTGGTGTTCATAAGTGCACGCAACGGAAGAAAACAGCTGGACTTATCCAATAAATTCACTCATTTTTGTTTTCCGTTGCACAACGTTTCGCTACAGTATTCCCTTATGAACACGACCCAGCTCCAACAAGGCTCTCTCCATTGGTTCAGCTGTAGAGAGCCGAGTTGACATCGTTCTGCTCCAAGGCTCTCTATTTGAATGTGTCTCTCCGCGCTTCGAGTCATTAACCCAAATACATAGAACCTGATCATTATCTCTCAACCCGCTGCTTCTCTCCAAACCCACCTGTCTCTCTTCTTCTTCTACAGAGGGAACACAATGACCTGAAGAACTTCACGGTGAGGGGCTTGAAATCTCAAAAGCTGTGTTCAAAATGGCAGCCTATTTGATTTATTTAACTAAGAAAAGCCCATTGATACCCAGTCTCTTTTTCGAGGAGACCTGGCCAAGAAGGCAGCAACAATCAATACATGACTGAATTAAAACATACAACAACACATTTCAACAAAATGATCCATCCTTAAAAAAGCATTTAAACTCCTCTGTAACAGTCTACCATCAGAATGTGTCATTTATTCAGTGGCACTAACATATCTAGATGAAACATGGGTTGTAGACTATTCCATGCCTCTGGTGCACAAGGTGAGAAGGCAGTCTTGCCTAATAAGAGTGCATTACTATATACAGTATATGGGCCCTGGACAAAAGTAGTGCACTATAAAGGGAATAGGGTGCCATTTCAGACACAGACAAAGTGGAAATCCAGCCTGTAGTCATAGACATCAAAAAGACAGAGTTAAGTAGTGAGAGAAAGTGACAGTTCCATTTTGTGCTTTAACAGCAGGTAGGTACACAGCTTGGCTGCATAGTGGGGGCCGTCTGAACAAGGAAACGATGACGAGTACAGTTTATTCTATTTTTAACCCTGTCATCTTGCTGATCAAAAGTCTTCCACTGCTCCAAAAATGTCAAATATGTCTGTATAGCACATTGTAAAGGCTGGATATCTTTTGCTGTATAATGGAGAGCAAGGTACATAAGATATAGAGCGAGCTCTATCAGTTGGACTGTAGAACATCTATTTTTGTCAACGGAGGGCTATAACCAATGACTCACAACTTCATATGGTAAAAGGGTGCTGTAAAAACCACTGTGAAACACATCACAAAGACAAATGTAGAAGACCAATCTCAAGTTGCATTTTTCATATTCCAGTGGCTTTCAACAATCTGTTCTTTAATCCTGTGAGAGCTGGGTGCGTTACAGTCTCACCACAGTCACCTTGGTGTGTTCAGGACTCTCCACAGCCTCATGAGCCCTGGTCAAAAGTAGTGCACTTTATAGGGAATGGGGTGATATTTGGGACGCATCTCTAGCTTTCCACAGGACAACATGTCAAAGTTCAGAGCCAGGGGGAGGGCAAAGTTCACATGCATTGGCACTAATCTGGACACTTATAAGAAATCCTGCTATGACCTCAGACAAACCATCAAATAGGCAAAGCGTCAATACAGGACAAATGTCTTTTATGCTAACTGTCTTTTATGCTCGCTTCAAGGCAAGCAACACTGAAGCATGCATGAGAGCACCAGCTGTTCCATGACTGTTCCATGACTGTGTGATTACACTTTCTATAGCCGATGTGAGCAAGATCTTTAAACAGGTCAACATTCACAAGGCTGCAGGGCCAGACGGATTACCAGGGCGTGTACCCAGAGCATGCACGGACCAACTGGGAAGTGTCTTCACTGAAATGTTCAACCTCTCCCTGACCCAAGTAAGTAATACCTACATGTTTCAAGCAGACCACCATAGTCCCTGTCCCCAAGAATGTGAAGGTAATCTGCCTAAATGACTACCGCCTCGTAGCACTCACGTCAGTAGCCATATGAAGTGCTTTGAAAGGCTGGTCAGGGCTCACATCAACACCATCATCCCGGAAACCCTAGATCCACTCCAATTCGCATACTGCATCAACAGATCCACAGATGACGCAATCTCAATCACACTCCACACTGCCCTCTCACACCTGGACAAAATTAACACCTATGTGAGAAAGCTGTTCATTGACTACAGCTCAGCGTTCAACACCATAGTGCCCATAAAGCTCATCACTAAGATAAAGATCCTGGGACTAAACACCTCCCTCTGCAATCCCTTCTGTACTCCCTGTTCACCCAAGACTGCAGGCCAAGCACGATTCCATCACCATCATTAAGTTTGCTGACGACACAACAGTGGTAGGCCTGATCACCGACAACGATGAGTCAGCCTATAGGGAGGCTCAGAGACAACAACCTCTCCCTCAATGTGAGCAAGACAAAGGAGCTGATCGTGGACTACAGGAAAAGGAGGGCCGAACAGGCTCCCATTAACATCGATGGGGCTGTAGTGAGGCGGGTCGAGAGTTTCAAGTTCCTTGGTGTCCAATCACCAACAAACTATCATGGTCCAAACACAACAAGACAGTCATGAAGAGGGCACGACAACGCCTTTTCCCCCTCAGGAGACTGAAAATATTTGGCATGGGTCCCCAGATCCTCAAAAAGTTCTACAGCTGCACCATCGAGAGCATCCTGACTGGTTGCATCACCGCCTGGTATGGCAACTGCTTGGCATCTGACCGTAAGGCACTACAGAGGGTAGTGTGTACGGCCCAATACATCCCTGGGGCCAAACTTCCTGTCATCCAGGACCTATTTACTAGGCGGTGTCAGAGGAAGGCACAAATTATTGTCAAAGACTCCAGTCACCCAAGTCACAGACTGTTCTCTCTGCTAACGCAAGGCAAGCGGTACTGGAGCACCAAGTCTAGGTCCAAAAGGCTCCTTAACAGCTTCTACCCCCAAGCTATAAGTCTGCTGAATAATTAATCAAATGGCCACCCCAAATTTTTACATTGACCCCACCACACTTTGTTTTTACACTACTGCTACTGGCTGGGCATTATCGATGCATAGTCACTTTACCCCTAACTACATGTACAAATTACTTTGACTAACCTGTAGCCCCGCACATTGACTTGGTACTGGTACCCCCTGTATATAGCTTTGTTATTGTAATGTAATCTTATTGTTAGTTTTTATTTAAAAATGTATTTTGCAAATATATTGAACTGCATTGTTGGTTAAGGGTTAAGGGCTTGTAAGTAAGAATTTCACGGTAAGGTTGTATTCAGTGCATGTGACAAATAACATTTAATTTGATTTGATCTGTGGCTGAGATGGACTACAGACTCTGTTAGAACGCCATGCCTGAAGCTGGAGGCACCATGACACCTTCCACCCACCACTAAACCTCCAACATCTCTGACATCTATCAGTGATCTCTCTCTCTAAGGATCATGTCACCTCACAACTCCCTTCACCACCCTCACAACTCCCTTCACCACCCTCACAACTCCCTTCACCACAGCCTAACTACAACTCCCTTACAGCCTAACTACAACTCCCTTACAGCCAAACTACAACTCCCTTACAGCCAAACTACAACTCCCTTACAGCCAAACTACAACTCCCTTACAGCCAAACTACAACTCCCTCACAGCCAAACTACAACTCTCCCTCACAGCCAAACTACAACTCTCCCTCACAGCCAAACTACAACTCCTCACAGCCAAACTACAACTCTCCCTTACAGCCAAACTACAACTCCCTCACAGCCAAACTACAACTCCCTCACAGCCAAACTACAACTCCCTCACAGCCAAACTACAACTCCCTCACAGCCAAACTACAAATCTCTCACCTTTACCTCAACCTAATATCTTGTCTTATGTTTATATGGTTTAGGAGAATATGTTACTATTAAACTATCTTTCCACTGATGTTTCCACTATGAGAGCCTGTGAGAGGGTTAGCGGAGGAGGGGGTAAGGTGGGAGAAGAGGGCGAGTCGGGATAGTTGTGGAGGGGGTAAGGTGAGTGAGGAAGGGGGAGATAGAGTGAGGGCTGTTGCCGGGTCGCCTGCCGTGTTTTGTAAGCGCTCAAAGGGAAACACGAGCCAGGGAATGTCCAGGTCTGTGTGTGTGTGTCTACGTTCCTGTCTGACATGATACTCAGACGACAGCCGCGCGCTACAGGCTTTCTCCCTGTAAGAGAAGGCCATGCAGCCCAGGTAAGACAATAACAGCCCAACACTGTAGAATGTACATGGAAAAGAGGAATGTACTATAGAAGGAGATGCCTTGATGGGGCAAGTGGGGTGTGTG
>NW_025747835.1:10000-45400 GCF_021184085.1 Oncorhynchus gorbuscha | reverse complement strand
ACCCAACATAGTCCATTTAGAGAAGAAGATATAACTGGGCTGAACCACCCAACATAGTCCATTTTAGAAGAAGAAGAAGAAGAAGAAGATATAACTGGGCTGAACCACCCAACATAGTCCATTTAGAGAAGAAGATATAACTGGACTGAACCACCCAACATAGTCCATTTAGAGAAGAAGATATAACTATAGTCCATTTAGAGAAGAAGATATAACTGGACTGAACCACCCAACATAGTCCATTTAGAAGAAGAAGATATAACTGGGCTGAACCACCCAACATAGTCCATTTAGAGAAGAAGATATAACTGGGTTGAACCACCCAACATAGTCCATTTAGAGAAGAAGAAGATATAACTGGCTGAACCACCCAACATAGTCCATTTAGAGAAGAAGAAGATATAACTGGGCTGAACCACCCAACATAGTCCATTTATAACTGGGCTGAACCACCCAACATAGTCCATTTAGAGAAGAAGATATAACTGGGCTGAACCACCCAACATAGTCCATTTAGAGAAGAAGATATAACTGGGCTGAACCACCCAACATAGTCCATTTAGAGAAGAAGATATAACTGGGCTGAACCACCCAACATAGTCCATTGGGCTGAACCACCCAACATAGTCCATTTACCCAACATAGAGATATAACTGGGCTGAACCACCCAAGAAGAAGAAGATATATCTGGGCTGAACCACCCAACATAGTCCATTTAGAGAAGAAGAAGATATAACTGGGCTGAACCACCCAACATAGTCCATTTAGAGAAGAAGAAGAAGATATAACTGGGCTGAACCACCCAACATAGTCCATTTAGAGAAGAAGATATAACTGGGCTGAACCACCCAACATAGTCCATTTAGAGAAGAAGATATAACTGGGCTGAACCACCCAACATAGTCCATTTAGAAGAAGAAGATATAACTGGGCTGAACCACCCAACATAGTCCATTTAGAAGAAGAAGATATAACTGGGCTGAACCACCCAACATAGTCCATTTAGAGAAGAAGAAGATATAACTGGGCTGAACCACCCAACATAGTCCATTTAGAGAAGAAGATATAACTGGACTGAACCACCCAACATAGTCCATTTAGAGAAGAAGATATAAGACTGAACCAGATAGTAACTGAAGATATAACTGAACCACCCAACATAGTCCATTTAGAGAAGAAGATATAACTGGGCTGAACCACCCAACATAGTCCATTTAGAGAAGAAGATATAACTGGGCTGAACCACCCAACATAGTCCATTTAGAGAAGAAGAAGAAGATATAACTGGGCTGAACCACCCAACATAGTCCGTTTAGAGAAGAAGAAGATATAACTGGGCTGAACCACCCAACATAGTCCATTTAGAGAAGAAAGAAGATATAGTCCATTTAGAGAAGAAGATATAACTGGACTGAACCACCCAACATAGTCCATTTAGAGAAGAAGAGAACTGAACCACCCAACATAGTCCATTTAGAGAAGAAGGCTGAACCACCCAACATAGTCCGTTTAGAGAAGAAGATATAACTGGGCTGAACCATATAGTCCATTTAGAGAAGAAGGGCTGAACCACCCAACATAGTCCGTTTAGAGAAGAAGATATAACTGGCTGAACCACCCAACATAGTCCGTTTAGAGAAGAAGATATAACTGGGCTGAACCACCCAACATAGTCATTTAGAGAAGAAGAAGATATAACTGGGCTGAACCACCCAACATAGTCCGTTTAGAGAAGAAGATATAGCTGAACCACCCAACATAGTCCATTTAGAGAAGAAGAAGATATAACTGGCTGAACCACCCAACATAGTCCATTTAGAGAAGAAGAAGATATAACTGGGCTGAACCACCCAACATAGTCCGTTTAGAGAAGAAGATATAACTGGGCTGAACCACCCAACATAGTCCGTTTAGAGAAGAAGAAGATATAACTGGGCTGAACCACCCAACATAGTCCGTTTAGAGAAGAAGATATAACTGGCTGAACCACCCAACATAGTCCATTTAGAGAAGAAGATATAACTGGACTGAACCACCCAACATAGTCCGTTTAGAAGAAGAGAAGAAGAAGATATAACTGGGCTGAACCACCCAACATAGTCCGTTTAGAGAAGAAGATATAACTGGGCTGAACCACCCAACATAGTCCATTTAGAAGAAGAAGATATAACTGGGCTGAACCACCCAACATAGTCCCGATATAACTGGACTGAACCACCCAACATAGTCCATTTTATAAGAACCACCCAACATAGTCCATTTAGAGAAGAAGAAGATATAACTGGGCTGAACCACCCAACATAGTCCATTTAGAGAAGAAGAAGATATAACTGGGCTGAACCACCCAACATAGTCCGTTTAGAGAAGAAGATATAACTGGGCTGAACACCCAACATAGTCCAAGAAGAAGATATAACTGGGCTGAACCACCCAACATAGTCCATTTAGAGAAGAAGAAGAAGATATAACTGGGCTGAACCACCCAACATAGTCCGTTTAGAGAAGAAGAGATATAACTGGGCTGAACCACCCAACATAGTCTTAGAGAAGAAGAAGATATAACTGGGCTGAACCACCCAACATAGTCCGTTTAGAGAGAAGAAGAAGATATAACTGGGCTGAACCACCCAACATAGTCCGTTTAGAGAAGAAGAAGAAGATATAACTGGTCTGAACCACCCAACATAGTCCATTTAGAGAAGAAGATATAACTGGGCTGAACCACCCAACATAGTCCGTTTAGAGAAGAAGATATAACTGGGCTGAACCACCCAACATAGTCCGTTTAGAGAAGAAGATATAACTGGGCTGAACCACCCAACATAGTCCGTTTAGAAGAAGAAGATATAACTGGGCTGAACCACCCAACATAGTCCATTTAGAGAAGAAGATATAAGAGAAGAAGAAGAAGATATAACTGGCTGAACCACCCAACATAGTCCGTTTAGAGAAGAGAAGAAGATATAACTGGGCTGAACCACCCAACATAGTCCGTTTAGAGAAGAAGATATAACCTGAACAACCCAACATAGTAGAGAAGAAGAAGAAGATATAACTGGTCTGAACCACCCAACATAGTCCATTTAGAGAAGAAGATATAACTGGGCTGAACCACCCAACATAGTCCGTTTAGAGAAGAAGATATAACTGGGCTGAACCACCCAACATAGTCCGTTTAGAGAGAAGATATAACTGGACTGAACCACCCAACATAGTCCGTTTAGAGAAGAAGAAGATATAACTGGGCTGAACCACCCAACATAGTCCGTTTAGAGAAGAAGAAGATATAACTGGGCTGAACCACCCAACATAGTCCGTTTAGAGAAGAAGAAGATATAACTGGGCTGAACCACCCAACATAGTCCGTTTAGAGAAGAAGAAGATATAACTGGGCTGAACCACCCAACATAGTCCGCTTAGAGAAGAAGAAGATATAACTGGGCTGAACCACCCAACATAGTCCGTTTAGAGAAGAAGAAGATATAACTGGGCTGAACCACCCAACATAGTCCGTTTAGAGAAGAAGAAGATATAACTGGGCTGAACCACCCAACATAGTCCGTTTAGAGAAGAAGAAGATATAACTGGGCTGAACCACCCAACATAGTCCGTTTAGAGAAGAAGAAGATATAACCTGAACCACCCAACATAGTCCGTTTAGAGAAGAAGAAGATATAACTGGGCTGAACCACCCAACATAGTCCGTTTAGAGAAGAAGAAGATATAACTGGGCTGAACCACCCACCATAGTCCGCTTAGAGAAGAAGAAGATATAACTGGGCTGAACCACCCAACATAGTCCGCTTAGAGAAGAAAAAGATATAACTGGGCTGAACCACCCAACATAGTCCGCTTAGAGAAGAAGAAGATATAACTGGGCTGAACCACCCAACATAGTCCGTTTAGAGAAAAAGAGGATATAACTGGGCTGAACCACCCAACATAGTCCATTTAGAGAAGAAGAGGATATAACTGGACTGAACCACCCAACATAGTCCGTTTAGAGAAGAAGAGGATATAACTGGGCTGAACCACCCAACATAGTCCGCTTAGAGAAGAAGAAGATATAACTGGGCTGAACCACCCAACATAGTCCGTTTAGAGAAGAAGAAGAAGATATAACTGGTCTGAACCACCCAACATAGTCCATTTAGAGAAGAAGATATAACTGGGCTGAACCACCCAACATAGTCCGTTTAGAGAAGAAGATATAACTGGGCTGAACCACCCAACATAGTCCGTTTAGAGAAGAAGATATAACTGGGCTTAGTCCATTTAGAGAAGAAGATATAACTGGGC
The DNA here is from genome assembly GCF_021184085.1 of Oncorhynchus gorbuscha. Lineage (NCBI taxonomy): Eukaryota > Metazoa > Chordata > Actinopteri > Salmoniformes > Salmonidae > Oncorhynchus > Oncorhynchus gorbuscha. The sequence continues at coordinate 41,101 of NW_025747835.1, read as the reverse complement.
TGAACCACCCAACATAGTCCGTTTAGAGAAGAAGAAGATATAACTGGACTGAACCACCCAACATAGTCCGTTTAGAGAAGAAGATATAACTGGACTGAACCACCCAACATAGTCCGTTTAGAGAAGAAGAAGAAGATATAACTGGTCTGAACCACCCAACATAGTCCATTTAGAGAAGAAGATATAACTGGGCTGAACCACCCAACATAGTCCGTTTAGAGAAGAAGATATAACTGGGCTGAACCACCCAACATAGTCCGTTTAGAGAAGAAGAAGAAGATATAACTGGTCTGAACCACCCAACATAGTCCGTTTAGAGAAGAAGATATAACTGGACTGAACCACCCAACATAGTCCCTTTAGAGAAGAAGAAGAAGATATAACTGGTCTGAACCACCCAACATAGTCCATTTAGAGAAGAAGATATAACTGGGCTGAACCACCCAACATAGTCCGTTTAGAGAAGAAGAAGATATAACTGGACTGAACCACCCAACATAGTCCGTTTAGAGAAGAAGAAGATATAACTGGGCTGAACCACCCAACATAGTCCGTTTAGAGAAGAAGAAGATATAACTGGGCTGAACCACCCAACATAGTCCGCTTAGAGAAGAAGAAGATATAACTGGGCTGAACCACCCAACATAGTCCGCTTAGAGAAGAAGAAGATATAACTGGGCTGAACCACCCAACATAGTCCGCTTAGAGAAGAAGAAGATATAACTGGGCTGAACCACCCAACATAGTCCGTTTAGAGAAAAAGAGGATATAACTGGGCTGAACCACCCAACATAGTCCATTTAGAGAAGAAGAGGATATAACTGGACTGAACCACCCAACATAGTCCGTTTAGAGAAGAAGAGGATATAACTGGGCTGAACCACCCAACATAGTCCATTTAGAGAAGAAGAGGATATAACTGGACTGAACCACCCAACATAGTCCGTTTAGAGAAGAAGAGGATATAACTGGGCTGAACCACCCAACATAGTCCATTTAGAGAAGAAGATATAACTGGGCTGAACCACCCAACATAGTCCGTTTAGAGAAGAAGATATAACTGGGTTGAACCACCCAACATAGTCCATTTAGAGAAGAAGAAGATATAACTGGACTGAACCACCCAACATAGTCCATTTAGAGAAGAAGAAGAAGATATAACTGGACTGAACCACCCAACATAGTCCACTTAGAGAAGAAGATATAACTGGGCCGAACCACCCAACATAGTCCACTTAGAGAAGAAGATATATCTGGGCTGAACCACCCAACATAGTCCGTTTAGAGAAGAAGAAGATATAACTGGACTGAACCACCCAACATAGTCCGTTTAGAGAAGAAGAAGAGATAACTGGACTGAACCACCCAACATAGTCCATTTAGAGAAGAAGAAGAAGATATAACTGGGCTGAACCACCCAACATAGTCCATTTAGAGAAGAAGATATAACTGGACTGAACCACCCAACATAGTCCATTTAGAGAAGAAGATATAACTGGACTGAACCACCCAACATAGTCCGTTTAGAGAAGAAGAAGATATAACTGGGTTGAACCACCCAACATAGTCCATTTAGAGAAGAAGATATAACTGGACTGAACCACCCAACATAGTCCGTTTAGAGAAGAAGATATAACTGTGCTGAACCACCCAACATAGTCCGTTTAGAGAAGAAGATATATCTGGACTGAACCACCCAACATAGTCCGCTTAGAGAAGAAGAAGATATAACTGGGCTGAACCACCCAACATAGTCCGTTTAGAGAAGAAGAAGATATAACTGGGTTGAACCACCCAACATAGTCCATTTAGAGAATAAGAAGATATAACTGGGCTGAACCACCCAACATAGTCCATTTAGAGAAGAAGATATAACTGGACTGAACCACCCAACATAGTCCATTTAGAGAAGAAGAAGATATAACTGGGCCGAACCACCCAACATAGTCCACTTAGAGAAGAAGATATAACTGGGCCGAACCACCCAACATAGTCCACTTAGAGAAGAAGATATATCTGGGCTGAACCACCCAACATAGTCCGTTTAGAGAAGAAGATATAACTGGACTGAACCACCCAACATAGTCCGTTTAGAGAAGAAGATATAACTGTGCTGAACCACCCAACATAGTCCGTTTAGAGAAGAAGATATATCTGGACTGAACCACCCAACATAGTCCATTTAGAGAAGAAGATATAACTGGACTGAACCACCCAACATAGTCCGTTTAGAGAAGAAGATATAACTGTGCTGAACCACCCAACATAGTCCGTTTAGAGAAGAAGATATATCTGGACTGAACCACCCAACATAGTCCGCTTAGAGAAGAAGATATAACTGGGCTGAACCACCCAACATAGTCCATTTAGAGAAGAAGAAGATATAACTGGGCTGAACCACCCAACATAGTCCGTTTAGAGGAGAAGAAGAAGATATATCTGGACTGAACCACCCAACATAGTCCATTTAGAGAAGAAGATATATCCCGACTGAACCACCCAACATAGTCCATTTAGAGAAGAAGATATAACTGGACTGAACCACCCAACATAGTCCATTTAGAGAAGAAGATATAACTGGACTGAACCACCCAACATAGTCCGTTTAGAGAAGAAGATATAACTGGACTGAACCACCCAACATAGTCTGTTTAGAGAAGAAGAAGATATAACTGGACTGAACCACCCAACATAGTCCGTTTAGAGAAGAAGATATAACTGGGCTGAACCACCCAACATAGTCCATTTAGAGAAGAAGATATATCTGTGCTAAACCACCCAACATAGTCCATTTAGAGAAGAAGATATAACTGGACTGAACCACCACCCCTTCCCTCTCCTCTCTGTCCTCATTTCCTTTTTCAGTTCCTAAAAGTTGCCATCAGAGGAATTATTAAAGATAAAAGACAAAAAGATCCTCCCCTGACAGACATTATCAACCTTTTATCAAAATCACAAACTTAGAGTTTATTTTCTCCCTTTCTCCTCCCTTCTCTTCATCTGTGCCTCTCTCTCTCTCTCTCTCTCTCTCTCTCTCTCTCTCACTCTCTCTCTCTATCCCTCGTTCTTTCCCAGGATATTTCAGCAGAGGGAGAGAGAGGAAAAAAATAAGAGCGAGCTCTGTCAATGGGAGTGAGTGAACTACTAAGCCTGGCTTCACTACAAAGGTTAGTACATCTAACTGTCAATACTGTCAGAGGGCTCTGAGTCTAGCGAGTGGATGGGAGGATGAGGTAAGGAGGGAGGAGAAGAGGGAGGAGGTGGAGGTTAGGTGGTGGTGGAGTCAGGGGGTGTGGAGGGAAGGTAGGAGGGGTTCGCTTTGAGAGAAAGAGCTACTTTGATATTTGGGAGAATGTTAGAAGGGTGAATGTGGAGAAACGAAACAGGGAGATTGGGGATCTAATTACCGGCGCCATAATTGGGGGCTGGGGAATAGGTTACCATCCTCTCAACCCGCTCTGCAGATCAATTATGTTAAGAGAACATCTGTAAGTAGAGCTTAATGAGGTCTATTACAGCAACATGTGATGCCAGTCTGCAGCCTTCCCTGACGGTGCTGCCTGTCAGCTTCTTGGAGGAGGAGAGGAGGGAGCTGTGAGGACTGTGTTGCTAACTAGGGACCAGCGAGAGGCGGGAAGAGAGGAGGCACGAGCTGCTTAAATAAGAGTTGGTAGACACGCGCGCCGGATCACGTCTCCTGTTTTTCAAACTACCAGGGAAGGAAGGAAAGGAAGAGAGAGGGAGGAAACTATCAGGGAAGGAAGGAAAGGAAGAGAGAGGGAAGAAACTATCAGGGAAGGAAGGAAAGGAAGAGAGAGGGAGGAAACTACCAGGGAAGGAAGGAAAGGAAGAGAGAGGGAGGAAACTATCAGGGAAGGAAGGAAAGGAAGAGAGAGGGAAGAAACTATCAGGGAAGGAAGGAAAGGAAGAGAGAGGGAGGAAACTACCAGGGAAGGAAGGAAAGGAAGAGAGAGGGAGGAAACTATCAGGGAAGGAAGGAAGGAAAGGAAGAGAGAGGGAGGAAACTATCAGGGAAGGAAGGAAAGGAAGAGAGAGGGAGGAAACTATCAGGGAAGGAAGGAAAGGAAGAGATAGGGAGGAAACTATCAGGGAAGGAAGGAAAGGAAGAGAGAGGGAGGAAACTATCAGGGAAGGAAGGAAAGGAAGAGAGAGGGAGGAAACTATCAGGGAAGGAAGGAAAGGAAGAGAGAGGGAGGAAACTACCAGGGAAGGAAGGAAAGGAAGAGAGAGGGAGGAAACTACCAGGGAAGGAAGGAAAGGAAGAGAGAGGGAGGAAACTACCAGGGAAGGAAGGAAAGGAAGAGAGAGGGAGGAAACTACCAGGGAAGGAAGGAAAGGAACAGAGAGGGAAGAAACTATCAGGGAAGGAAGGAAAGGAAGAGAGAGGGAGGAAACTACCAGGGAAGGAAGGAAAGGAAGAGAGAGGGAAGAAACTATCAGGGAAGGAAGAGAGAGGGAAGAAACTACCAGGAAAGGAAGGAAAGGAAGAGAGGGGGAAGAAACTACCAGGGAAGGAAGGAAAGGAAGAGAGAGGGAAGAAACTACCAGGAAAGGAAGTGAGAGGGAATAGAAGAAACAGACGTTGTGAGGTAAAATAAAGAGAGAAGAGAAGAGACAGAGAGAGAGAGAGAGAGACCAGGGAGGACGACAGAGAGAGAGAGAGAGACTAGGGAGGACGACAGAGAGAGAGACCAGGGAGGACGACAGAGAGAGAGAGAGAGACCAGGGAGGACGACAGAGAGAGAGAGAGAGACCAGGGAGGACGACAGAGAGAGAGAGAGACCAGGGTGGACGACAGAGAGAGAGAGAGAGAGAGAGAGAGAGAGAGAGAGAGAGAGAGAGAGAGAGAGAGAGAGAGAGAGAGAGAGAGAGAGAGAGAGAGAGAGAGAGAGAGAGAGAGAGAGAGAGAGAGAGAGACCAGGGAGGACGACAGAGAGAGAGAGAGAGAGACCAGGGAGGACGACGGAGAGAGAGAGAGACCAGGGTGGACGAGAGAGAGAGAGAGAGAGAGAGGGAGAGAGAGAGAGAGAGAGAGAGAGAGAGAGAGAGAGAGAGACCAGGGAGGACGACAGAGAGAGAGAGACCAGGGAGGACGACAGAGAGAGGGGGGAGGGAGAGAGAGAGAGAGAGACAGAGAGAGAGAGAGAGAGAGAGAGAGAGAGAGAGAGAGAGAGAGAGAGAGAGACCAGGGAGGACGACAGAGAGAGAGAGAGAGAGACCAGGGAGGACGACAGAGAGAGGGGGAGAGAGAGCGGAAGGGAGTTGAGTTGAGACAGGTGGTGCTTTTTCATCCAAGCCGCTGTGAAAAGAGGGGCGGCTATTGGCTACAATTGTGCCAACAACTCGCAGCATCAAGGACAACTTTTTCCCTCGTAGGCTACAGTGGGTTTTTTTGCGCTACTTCTTACTCACGCACTCAGCCTTTTAACAGAACAGGCTAAGTATAAAGGACTATACAAATAGTGGACACGTTTTGTTTTCAATGTAACACTCAACAGAAAACAGGCAAGAGATTAAACTGCCAACCTTCGACTGGTAATATTTTTTTTTACGCATGAGCATCCCTCTGAAAGAAGGTAGGTGATTTATGTTGTTGTGTGGTGATGCTGTTGGATTGGGGAAGGGGGCAGTAGTCACTGCTGCATGTCCGAGATTTATATAGCAGGTGGAGATGGTTGGAATTAAGGCTTAAATTAATGCCGTGGCTGGAAATCAATGGGTTTGTAGGACAGTTAAGCTGATGGTAAGATCACCGGGGGAAAATATCGTTTTACTTTAATCCTCCCGGTGAAAAGATTTCCTCTCCCGTAGCGCGGTAATCGTGCTCCTCATTCAGTCCCGGCAGAAAGAGCATCTGTATCCCAGGTTGCTGTAACGCTTCCCGGTTGGACGGGTGGGCTTTCGTGCCTCTCTGCTGCCGCCTTTATATTTCACCACTGGTGGGTGTGTGTGTGTGTGTGTGTGTGTGTGTGTGTGTGTGTGTGTGTGTGTGTGTGTGTGTGTGTGTGTGTGTGTGTGTGTGTGTGTGTGTGTGTGTGTGTGTGTGTGTGTGTGTGTGTGTGTGTGTGTGTGTGTGTGTGTGTGTGTGTGTGTGTGTGTGTGTGTGTGTGTGTGTGTGTGTGTGTGTGTGTGTGTGTGTGTGTGAAAGAGAGAGAGAGAGATGGGTTTGTGGAGGCTAGGAAATAACACGCTGTTATTCGAGTCGATGATGTCCGTTTTGTAAAGACGTCTCGGCAGAGAGATTTGTCGCGACATCGTTTTTCACCGGATTAGGGGCTACTTTCCCCACATAACCCCCTGTCATCCCATAACAATGTAACGTCAAGATCTCTCTTCTTTGTATATGTGATGCCATTTTGTCTCTCATCATATTCCTTGATATTCTGAGCGAATAATTGACGTGATTATGCGGCGGATGAAGGAAGGAATGTGGGGGATGAGAGCAATAGGTGGTTGTGTTCTGTCTTCATCTCTCTCTCCGTCTCTCTCAATATTTCTCTCTCTCACTCTCCACCTCTCTCTCTTTCTCTCTCTTTCTCTCTCCATCCATCTCCCTCTCCACCTCTCTCTCTTTCTCTCTCTTCATCTCTCTCTTTCTCTCTCCATCTATCTCCCTCTCCACCTCTCTCTCTGTCTCCCTCTCTCTCTCTCTCTCTCTCTCTCTCTCTCTCTCTCTCTGTCTCCCTGTCTCTCTCTCTCTCTCTCTCTCTCTCTCTCTCTCTCTCTCTCTCTCTCTCTCTCTCTCTCTCTCTCTCTCTCTCTGTCTCCTCTCTCTCTCTCTCTCTCTCTCTCTCTCTCTCTCTCTCTCTCTCTCTCTCTCTCTCTCTCTCTCTCTCTCTCTCTCTCTCTCTCTCTCTCTCTCTCTCTCTCTCTCTCTCTCTCTCTCTCTCTCTCTCTCTCTCTCTCTCTCTCTCTCTCTCTCTCTCTCTCTCTCTCTCTCTCTCTCTCTCTCTCTCTCTCTCTCTCTCTCTCTCTCTCTCTCTCTCTGTCTCTCTCCATCTCTCTCGATATTTCTCTCTCTCTTCATATTTTTCCTTCGACCCTCTTACACGGATGGACTAAAACGACTCCCCGCTTTAAATTGGCTGATTATGAAGATAGGACCGCTTTGAAATAATTCAATCCATGACAAAAGATAATTATAGGCAGGTAATACCCTGTCAGTTTTAATGCATCCCCGTCACTTTAACTACCGAGGAGTTTTTTATGGCCGGCTCATTACCGACCAGCCTTTTAGGGTAAATCCCAAACAGCCTCCCCTTTCGACCATGAGGGCCCAGGCCCTGGTCACTGGTAGTGTGCACCATAGGGAATAGGGTGCCATTTGGGAAGTATACTGTAGACAAAGCATGACTGGCCCTGCATGTTGACTTCTTTACCTCTACCTCTGTTGTTGCTCTCTCTACCTCTCCCTCTCTCTGTGTGTCTCTCTCTCTACGGCTCCCTCTCTCTTTCTCTCTCTCTCTACCTCTGTTGTTTCTCTCTCTTCCACTCTCTTTCTCTGTCTCTCTCTCTACCTCTCCCTCTCTCTTTCTCTCTGTGTGTCTCTCTCTCTACCTCTCCCTCTCTCTGTGTGTCTCTCTCTCTACGTCTCCCTCTCTCTCTCTCTGTCCTCTCTCTACCTCTCCCTCTCTCTTCCACTCTCTCTGTCTCTGTGTCTCTCTCTACCTCTCTCTTCCACTCTCTTTCTGTGTCTATCTCTCTCTCTCCATCTCTCTTTGAGTGTCTCTCTCTCTACCTCTCCCTCTCTCTGTGTGTCTCTCTCTCTCTACCTCTCTCTTCCACTCTCTTCTCTGTCTACCTCTCTCTCTCCATCTCTCTTTCTCTGTCTCTCTCTATACCTCTCCCTCTCTCTTTCTCTCTGTGTGTCTCTCTCTACTTCTCCCTCTCTCTTCCACTCTCTTTCTCTGTCTCTCTCTCTACCTATCCCTCTCTCTTTCTCTCTGTCTCTCTCTCTACCTCTCTCTTCCACTCTCTTTCTCTGTCTCTCTCTACCTCTCCCTCTCTCTGTGTGTCTCTCTCTACCTCTCCCCTTCTCTCTTTCTCTCTGTGTGTCTCTCTCTCTCCCCTCTCTTTCTCTCTGTGTGTCTCTCTCTACCTCCCCTCTCTATTTCTCTCTGTGTGTCTCTCTCTCTACCTCTCCCTCTCTCTTTCTCTCTGTGTGTCTCTCTCTCTACCTCTCCCTCTCTCTTTCTCTCTGTGTGTCTCTCTCTCTACCTCTCCCTCTCTCTGTGTGTCTCTCTCTCTACCTCTCCCTCTCTCTGTGTGTCTCTCTCTCTACCTCTCCCCTCTCTTTCTCTCTGTGTGTCTCTCTCTCTACCTCTCCTCTCTCTCTGTGTGTCTCTCTCTCTACCTCTCTCCCTCTCTCTGTGTGTCTCTCTCTCTCTCTCTTTCTCTCTCTGTGTGTCTCTCTCTACCTCTCCCTCTCTCTGTCTCTCTCTCTCTACCTCTCTCTCTCTCTTCCACTCTCTGTCTGTCTCTCTCTACCTCTCCTCTCTCTCTTCTCTCTGTGTCTCTCTCTCTACTCTCCCTCTCTTCCACTCTCTCTCTCTTTCTGTCTCTCTACCTCTCCCTCTCTCTTTCTCTCTGTGTGTCTCTCTCTCTACCTCTCTCTCTCTCTGTGTGTCTCTCTCTCTACCTCTCCCTCTCTCTGTGTGTCTCTCTCTCTACCTCTCTCTGTGTGTCTCTCTCTCTACCTCTCCCTCTCTCTTTCTCTCTGTGTGTCTCTCTCTCTACCTCTCCCTCTCTCTGTGTGTCTCTCTCTCTACCTCTCCCTCTCTCTGTGTGTCTCTCTCTCTACCTCTCCCTCTCTCTGTGTGTCTCTCTCTCTACCTCTCCCTCTCTCTGTGTCTCTCTCTCTACCTCTCCCTCTCTCTTCCACTCTCTTTCTCTGTCTCTCTCTCTACCTATCACTCTCTCTTTCTCTCTGTCTCTCTCTCTACCTCTCTCTTCCACTCTCTTTCTCTGTCTATCTCTCTCTCTCCATCTCTATTTCTCTGTGTGTGTCTCTCTCTCTCTACCTCTCCCTCTCTCTTTCTCTGTGTGTGTGTCTCTCTCTTCCACTCTCTTTCTCTGTCTCTCTACCGCTCTCTTTCTCTGTCTCTCTCTCTACCTCTCCCTCTCTCTTTCTCTCTGTGTGTCTCTCTCTCTCCCTCTCTCTTTCTCTCTGTGTGTCTCTCTCTACCTCTCCCTCTCTCTTTCTCTGTGTGTGTCTCTCTCTCTCTACCTCTCCCTCTCTCTTTCTCTGTGTGTGTGTCTCTCTCTCTTCCTCTCCGTCTCTCTTTCTCTGTGTGTGTCTCTCTCCACCTCTCCCTTTCTCTGTATCTCACTCCCTCTCCCTCTCTCTTTCTCTCTCTCTCACTCCCTCTCTCTTTCTCTGTATGAGTCTTTCTCTCCCTCTATCTCTCTTTCAGGCTCCCTCTACCTCTCTCTCTCTCCCTCTATCTCTCTTTCAGGCTCCCTCTACCTCTCTCTCTCTCACTCTATCTCTCTTTCAGGCTCCCTCTACCTCTCTCTCTCACTCTATCTCTCTTTCAGGCTCCCTCTACCTCTCTCTCTCTCCCTCTATCTCTCTTTCAGGCTCCCTCTACCTCTCTCTCTCTCACTCTATCTCTCTTTCAGGCTCCCTCTACCTCTCTCTCTCACTCTATCTCTCTTTCAGGCTCCCTCTACCTCTGTCTCTCGATCTTGTTCTCTCACTTTGTCCATCTGTCTCTCTCACTCTATCTCTCTTTCAGGCTCCCTCTACCTCTCTCTCTCTCTCTCTCCCTCTATCTCTCTTTCAGGCTCCCTCTCTCTCTCTCTCTCTCTCTCTCTCTCACTCTATCTCTCTTTCAGGCTCCCTCTACCTCTCTCTCTCTCCCTCTATCTCTCTTTCAGGCTCCCTCTACCTCTCTCTCTCTCCCTCTATCTCTCTTTCAGGCTCCCTCTACCTCTCTCTCTCTCACTCTATCTCTCTTTCAGGCTCCCTCTACCTCTCTCTCTCTCACTCTATCTCTCTTTCAGGCTCCCTCTACCTCTCTCTCTCAATCTTGTTCTCTCTCTTTGTCCATCTGTCTCTCTCCTCTTTCTCTGTCTTTATCTCTATTTCTTCACCTCTCTCTCTCTCCCTCTCCTGTGTGTTCAGTTTATATGTGGTGTGGCCTCTGATATGACCATTTCCTTTCTTATAACTGTCATTTCTATTAAAGGGAACTTGAACTTCCACTTTTCAATCAATCCTCGTCTGGAGGCTGTGTGTAACGTTCTTTATTATAGCAGGAAGAAAAGGAGAATAATCTGGTATGTTTATTATTAACTTAACCCTCCTCATTAGATAACGTTTCTTTAGATGTGAATTTAGCTCTCTTGTTCGTGTGCACTGGCTATCTGTTATATCACACTATTTATTTGATCCTTTATTTAAATAGGCAAGTCAGTTAATTAAGAACAAATTATTATTCATAATGAGGCCTAGGAACAGTGAGTTAACTGCCTTGTTCAGGGGCAGAACGACAGATTTTTACCTTGTCAGCTCGGGGGATCCAATCTAGCACCCTCTCGGTTACTGGCCCAAAATAACCACTAGGCTACCTGCCATATTGCATTGGACATACTATATAATTAGTATGGGTGTCTTGACATGGACAGAGATTGATTCACACGGTGTGTAAAAATGGGATAGTGATCGCTCTGCTCGGGCTTCACCTCGCGTCACCCCTCACCATAGACGGACGCGTGGAACCAACTGAGGTGATTTCAATAACGCATAATGATAAATACTAACAAATAGCTTGTTAATAAATACTGTTTAAACCTACAACTCAATTAGCTGATGATATAAATCACATTCAGTGTCCAGAAGAGAGCGGGAGCTGATACACCAATTTCATTTCATACTGTGATTTCCTACGCGTGATAATCTCTGCGTGGACTGTTGTCTGTGATTGTTTCACTGTACAGATAATCACACATCACATAGATACAGTAAAAACATGACTCCGCTGTGTGGGGGGAGAAAAAAAAGAGCTGAAAACTGCGTCCCCTTTTACTCTGCTTTAAATATAATGTTTGAGAGGAAAGTGAGGGAGGGGAACACGCGCCCACACGCATGCGCCCCCCCCCCCCCCGTTACTCTGCGAGTTGTCGGTAATAAGTGAATGAATGACCTTATCGTTGTCGTGGTGTGATTGTCTCTGGTGGTGGTGAGGGATTTGGGCTTTGAAGATAATAAAGCAACGCTTCACTGTTTCTCCTCTCTCAGTCTCACTCAGTGATGCGCGGTGAAGTGACCCTCAGCCAGAGAGGAGTTGATATTAACCGTCGCAGCTCTGCTCGGCGCTAAAGCAGCGGATATACAGTGAACAAACACCTGTAGTCTGTTTGATTGTTGTTGCCTGGACCCAACTGCCTCTTCTCGGTTCGTTCGTGATCTGATGATCCACGAGGACCTGATTATTTCAAGACTGCTGAACATCACTCCAATCTCTAGTCCGTCGCGTCGCCATGTCAGTTTGGTGAACTTTACGCAAACGAGAGGATATATATATATATATATATATATACACAGCTGGAGTGTTGAAGGACGGTGGTGTCTGATCTGAAGGTAGCCGTCTGTTCTGCGTAACTGGGGCTTTTAGAAAGGTGAGTTGAGGAGGAAGTATTTTAATAACATATTAGATTTGGATTATATTCACTTTTTCCATTATATATATATATATATCCGTCGATGACGCACCCGGATGAAAGTGAGTTACGGATTTCTCATTGTTCTTAGTTATATTTTAACGTGATTCTACATCTGCATTGCTTTCTGTTTGGAGGTTTTTTAGGCTGGGGGGTTTCTGTACAGCACTTTGTGACATCAGCTGATGTAAGAAGGGTTTTATAAATACATTTGATTGATATTGTTCTAGTCTAATTAAATGACGATCTGCCTCTATCCGGTAATGACCTGTTATCATCTTGTTTGTTCCTTGACGATCTGCCTCTATCCGGTAATGACCTGTTATCATCTTGTTTGTTCCTTGACGATCTGCCTCTATCCGGTAATGACCTGTTATCATCTTGTTTGTTCCTTGACGATCTGCCTCTATCCGGTAATGACCTGTTATCATCTTGTTTGTTCCTTGACGATCTGCCTCTATCCGGTAATGACCTGTTATCATCTTGTTTGTTCCTTGACGATCTGCCTCTATCCGGTAATGACCTGTTATCATCTTGTTTGTTCCTTGACGATCTGCCTCTATCCGGTAATGACCTGTTATCATCTTGTTTGTTCCTTGACGATCTGCCTCTATCCGGTAATGACCTGTTATCATCTTGTTTGTTCCTTGACGATCTGCCTCTATCCGGTAATGACCTGTTATCATCTTGTTTGTTCCTTGACGATCTGCCTCTATCCGGTAATGACCTGTTATCATCTTGTTTGTTCCTTGACGATCTGCCTCTATCCGGTAATGACCTGTTATCATCTTGTTTGTTCCTTGACGATCTGCCTCTATCCGGTAATGACCTGTTATCATCTTGTTTGTTCCTTGACGATCTGCCTCTATCCGGTAATGACCTGTTATCATCTTGTTTGTTCCTTGATGATTTGTATTTGTATTATTTGTTTTTAATTTTTTTTATTTTATTTTGGTAACATTTCATCACTATAAAGCCATGTTGTGGCTTTTGGGACGTGGCACCCTTTTTCAGGTGTGTCTGTCCAATGAGGTGTTTGGCCATTGTGGTCTACCTTTTTGTAAAAGATCATCAAATAATCTAGATTTCTCTTTTAGATCGACACATGGAAGGACCGTTGTAATATGGATTATTCTGAAATGTAAACAAGGTGAAAATAGAAAATGTCATTTGGGATTTTATTTGATTTGATGAATCTTTATGAAATATGTCGGATAGATGCCACTGCATTCTCTTCGTCATGCTGGTCTGACATAGCCTCAGACTCTCATTACTAGAAGGGTTCTTCTGTATGTGCACTGAAAAACTACATCCCGCTGAGAAAAAAAAAAGGTTTTAGCAGAGATCCCCAACTGGCGGCCTGCGGGCCGAATTTGGCCCGGGTAGTGATTTTTATTTCCCCCTCTCATCAACATGTTCTAAACAATTGTTGGACATAAAAGACACACAAAAAAAGCCACCAGCAAATCAGCTCCAAGTCATTTTAATTTAGTAAATCTGTTCCAAAGTATTCCCATGTAAAATAGAGAGAGCGAGAGATATCTGGTCTATACAATTGTAAGGTTTTATTTTTTATTTTTTGGGGGGGACAAATACTTTAATCTGTTTTGGGTTTTCTTGCGGTCAATTTACAGTCTACAAATGATTTGTAATTATATTTCGGCTCCCTGATCATCTGCGCAAGACAACATCGTCCTGTGACTGAATGTAGTTGATGATCCCTGGGGTATAGACTGGCAGTACGAACGCAGAGCACGATGGGTTTATGTTAGGAGATTAGGGCGCCGCGAAGGGGGGGAAGCATATGCCTTTGTCATCTGCTGTCATTTTGTTCGCTTGCCTGTCACTCGCCAAGCACCCTGCGACTGTGTGCTGCCTGGACGATTTCATTTCATAGTCGAGCACTGTTGTGACAAACGCGGTTTTACATCACCGTGTGGCGCTGGGTGATAGCGGACCCGTGATTCTCTCTCTCGCTCCTTTTTTCCCCCCCCCATTCTGTGTTCGTGCGCGCGGACGAGGTGGGATTGTTACACATAACAAAAGATAGCCACCCTCGGTGAGAAAACGGAACGTGCGTGCATACAGCTGGCTGATTGCTCACTTGGCCATTATAGCGAGATCATCCATCCATCGGGTGAATTTAGGATTCTGGGTTCGGACCGATCTCTTGTTGCATGGTGGTTCGGGCTCCCGACGAGGGTCAACAAATGCAGAAAGGGGAGAAAAGTTTCGGTAAGAGAAAGAGGTTTCTTTGCGTCATATTGTTCTGCGGCCAGGTTTGGGTTGTGTTTTGTAAATGCGTGGCTCCGTGCCGTTATTCATTGTTGTTTCTATGTGATGCGCGGAGCCGAGAAGTTAAACAGTGTTTCAGTCTGTCTGATTACGGTGTAGTCGTCCTGCATGCGGAGTCTATCTATCCGCGCTGCAGCAACATAGCCTGTTCACTGTTTAGTCTATCTAATCTCATCAGTCAATAGAGATTGATAGGAGAAGAAAAATAAAAAATAAAAATTACATTTACAATGTAACACATCGTTTTGAAGGCTACGAATTTACCATCCCATCTCTCTCTCTCTCTCTCTCTCTCTCTCTCTCTCTCTCTCTCTCTCTCTCTCTCTCTCTCTTCTCTTCCTGTTCTCTCTGTGTGTTTTTTATTCTGTCGTCGTGTTGTGAGCTGCATCAACAAAAAAAAAAATGATTTCTCCTTTAGCAGCCTTTTACCGAGCACTCTGCTGCCATGACAACCGTAATTAAACCGATAACCGGGTGAAAATGTCACAGCATCTCGGTGTCGCGCAGCAGTGATGCGGTTGAAAAAAGGGGGGGATCAAATTGTCTCTTTGCTGTTTGCTCTCTCTCTCTCTCTGTCTCTCTGTCTCTCTCTCTCTCTGTCTCTCTCTCTCTCTCTGTCTCTCTCTCTCTCTCTCGTCGCCTCGGCGTGTCAGGCAGCAGATAACATTTTACCTCCGGTTATTGTTGTTGTTGTTATTTGGGAGGGGGGGATACTGTGACACACAGGAATAGGTTACCGTAGTCTGTGATGTGTGTGCCATTAGTCTCTCTGTCCTACAAGGACAAGAGGCAGAGGAGGCAATGCTACAGCAGTCGAATGATTGAGCCTACACCCACTGGGCACAGACGTTAATTCACCGTCTATTCCACGTCGGTTCAACGGTCGTTTTTTAAATAAATTATGTGGAAACAACTGTAAATAAAAAATTTAAAAGTGTGTGTTAAAAGTGGGTCTATAGAAATAAACAAATACATTTAGGTCCCAGAAAGCAGCTGTAATTTCCTTCCGTTTATGGAAAATTCATATTCTGTTATTCTGTAGCTTTCCCGACGTCATTTTAACAGCTCTTCTGTTGCTTTGAGAGAGTCATCATGTGGGGAATCAATTCCAACGGGGTCCTAAACCAAAGAGGAGGGGAGACCAGGGAGTCAAACCTCTTACTTCTCTAAACCTATGAGGAGAGGAGACCTGGGAGTCAAACCTCTTACTTCTCTAAACCTATGAGGAGAGGAGACCTGGGAGTCAAACCTCTTCTCTAAACCTATGAGGAGGGGAGACCAGGGAGTCAAACCTCTTACTTCTCTAAACCTATGAGGAGAGGAGACCTGGGAGTCAAACCTCTTACTTCTCTAAACCTATGAGGAGAGGAGACCTGGGAGTCAAACCTCTTACTTCTCTAAACCTATGAGGAGAGGAGACCTGGGAGTCAAACCTCTTACTTCTCTAAACCTATGAGGAGAGGAGACCTGGGAGTCAAACCTCTTACTTCTCTAAACATATGAGGAGAGGAGACCAGGGAGTCAAACCTCTTACTTCTCTAAACCTATGAGGAGAGGAGACCTGGGAGTCAAACCTCTTACTTCTCTAAACCTATGAGGAGGTGAGACCAGGGAGTCAAACCTCTTACTTCTCTAAACCTATGAGGAGAGGAGACCTGGGAGTCAAACCTCTTACTTCTCTAAACCTATGAGGAGAGGAGACCTGGGAGTCAAACCTCTTCTCTAAACCTATGAGGAGGGGAGACCAGGGAGTCAAACCTCTTACTTCTCTAAACCTATGAGGAGAGGAGACCTGGGAGTCAAACCTCTTACTTCTCTAAACCTATGAGGAGAGGAGACCTGGGAGTCAAACCTCTTACTTCTCTAAACCTATGAGGAGAGGAGACCTGGGAGTAAAACCTCTTCTCTAAACCTATGAGGAGGGGAGACCAGGGAGTCAAACCTCTTACTTCTCTAAACATATGAGGAGAGGAGACCAGGGAGTCAAACCTCTTACTTCTCTAAACCTATGAGGAGAGGAGACCTGGGAGTCAAACCTCTTACTTCTCTAAACCTATGAGGAGGTGAGACCAGGGAGTCAAACCTCTTACTTCTCTAAACCTATAAGGAGAGGAGACCTGGGAGTCAAAACTCTTACTTCTCTAAACCTATAAGGAGAGGAGACCTGGGAGTCAAAACTCTTACTTCTCTAAACCTATGAGCGGTTGAGACCGGGGAGTCAAAACTCTTACTTCTCTAAACCTATAAGGAGAGGAGACCTGGGAGTCAAACCTCTTACTTCTCTAAACCTATGAGGAGAGGAGACCGGGGAGTCAAAACTCTTACTTCTCTAAACCTATGAGGAGAGGAGATCAGGGAGTCAAACCTTTTACTTCTCTAAACCTATGAGGAGAGGAGACCGGGGAGTCAAAACTCTTACTTCTCTAAATCTATGAGGAGAGGAGAGGAGACCGGGGAGTCAAAACTCTTACTTCTCTAAACCTATGAGGAGAGGAGACCTGGGAGTCAAACCTATTCTCTAAACCTATGAGGAGAGGAGACCGGGGAGTCAAAACTCTTACTTCTCTAAACCTATGAGGAGGGGAGACCAGGGAGTCAAAACTGTTACTTCTCTAAACCTATGAGGAGAGGAGACCTGGGAGTCAAACCTCTTACTTCTCTAAACCTATGAGGAGGTGAGACCTGGGAGTCAAACCTCTTACTTCTCTAAACCTATGAGGAGGTGAGACCAGGGAGTCAAACCTCTTACTTCTCTAAACCTATGAGGAGGGGAGAGGAGACCAGGGAGTCAAACCTCTTACTTCTTTGGGATGTTTGATTGGTTAAGAGGAGCGGTGACTTTGTTGTGCAAATGAGGATGAGACGGGGATGAGACGGGGATGAGACGGGGATGAGACGGGGATGAGACGAGGATGAGAAGGGGCTGTGACGGGGGTTAAGAGAAGGGGCTGTGACGGGGATGAGAAGGGGCTGTGACGGGGATGAGACGGGGATTAGACGAGGATGAGACAGGGCTGTGACGGGGATGAGACTAGGGATGAGACGGGGATGAGACGGGGCTGTGACGGGGATGAGACAGGGATGAGATGGGGATGAGACTAGGGATGAGACAGGGATGAGACAGGGATGAGACTAGGGATGAGACTGGGATGAGACGGGGATGAGACGAGGATGAGACGGGGATGAGACGGGGATGAGACGGGGATGAGACGAGGATGAGACGGGGATGAGACGGGGATGAGACAGGGCTGTGACGGGATGAGACTAGGGATGAGACGGGGCTGTGTGCGGATGAGACGGGGATGAGGCTAGGGATGAGACGGGGATGAGACTAGGGATGAGACGGGGATGAGACGGGGCTGTGACGGGGATGAGACGGGGATGAGATGGGGATGAGACTAGGGATGAGACTAGGGATGAGACGGGGATGAGACGGGGCTGTGACGGGGATGAGATGGGGATGAGACTAGGGATGAGACGGGGATGAGACGGGGATGAGACTAGGGATGAGACTGGGATGAGACGGGGATGAGACGAGGATGAGACGGGGATGAGACGGGGATGAGACGAGGATGAGACAGGGATGAGACGGGGATGAGACGGGGATGAGAAGGGGCTGTGACGGGGATGAGACGGGGATTAGACGAGGATGAGACAGGGCTGTGACGGGGATGAGACTAGGGATGAGACGGGGATGAGACGGGGCTGTGACGGGGATGAGACAGGGATGAGATGGGGATGAGACTAGGGATGAGACAGGGATGAGACAGGGATGAGACTAGGGATGAGACTGGGATGAGACGGGGATGAGACGAGGATGAGACGGGGATGAGACGGGGATGAGACGGGGATGAGACGAGGATGAGACGGGGATGAGACAGGGCTGTGACGGGATGTGACGGGATGAGACTAGGGATGAGACGGGGCTGTGTGCGGATGAGACGGGGATGAGGCTAGGGATGAGACGGGGATGAGACTAGGGATGAGACGGGGATGAGACGGGGATGAGACGGGGATGAGATGGGGATGAGACTAGGGATGAGACTAGGGATGAGACGGGGCTGTGACGGGGATGAGATGGGGATGAGACTAGGGATGAGACGGGGATGAGACGGGGATGAGACTAGGGATGAGACTGGGATGAGACGGGGATGAGACGGGGATGAGACGAGGATGAGACGGGGATGAGACGGGGATGAGACGAGGATGAGACAGGGATGAGACGGGGATGAGACGGGGATGAGACGAGGATGAGACGGGGATGAGACGGGGATGAGACAGGGCTGTGACGGGATGAGACTAGGGATGAGACGGGGCTGTGTGCGGATGAGACGGGGATGAGACGGGGATGAGAAGGGGATGAGACTAGGGATGAGACGGGGATGAGACTAGGGATGAGACGGGGCTGTGTGCGGATGAGACGGGGATGAGACGGGGATGAGAAGGGGATGAGACTAGGGATGAGACGGGGATGAGACGGGGATGAGACGGGGCTGAGTGGGGATGAGACGGGATGAGACGGGGCTGTGACGGGGATGAGACGGGGATGTGACAGGGATGTGACAGGGATGAGACGGGGCTGTGACGGGGATGAGACGGGGCTGTGACGGGGATGAGACGGGGCTGTGACGGGGATGTGACAGGGATGAAACGGGGATGTGACAGGGATGTGACAGGGATGTGACAGGGATGAGACGGGGCTGTGACGGGGATGAGACGGGGATGAGACGGGGATGAGACAGGGCTGTGACGGGGATGAGATGGGGCTGTGACGGGGATGAGACGGGGCTGTGACGGGATGAGACGGGGATGAGACGGGGCTGTGACGGGGATGAGACGGGGCTGTGTGCGGATGAGTGGTGTTAAACAACGGGAGCAGAGCCCTCACTCAACTCAATCAGGCCAATTAGCAGATCAGCAGTTCAACACACAACAGACAGAAAATGGGGGGGGGGGGCGTCTCTCATTACGGCGGAACCCGTTTGATGGCGTTCTCTCCCCCTCTGATTTAAAAAAAAACATTCATTTGAATAGGATCTGAATGAGAGCTGTCAGGAAAAGCTCTAGTCACTATTGTGGGGGCCTAGTGGTTAGAGGCAGGTAGCCTAGTGGTTAGAGGCAGGTAGCCTAGTGGTTAGAGGCAGGTAGCCTAGTGGTTAGAGGCAGGTAGCCTAGTGGTTAGAGGCAGGTAGTCTAGTGGTTAGAGGCAGGTAGCCTAGTGGTTAGAGGCAGGTAGCCTAGTGGTTAGAGGCAGGGTAGCCTAGTGGTTAGAGGCAGGGTAGCCTAGTGGTTAGAGGCAGGTAGCCTAGTGGTTAGAGGCAGGCAGCCTAGTGGTTAGAGGCAGGTAGCCTAGTGGTTAGAGGCAGGTAGCCTAGTGGTTAGAGGCAGGTGGCCTAGTGGTTAGAGGCAGGTAGCCTAGTGGTTAGAGGCAGGTGGCCTAGTGGTTAGAGGCAGCGTAGCCTAGTGGTTAGAGGCAGGTAGCCTAGTGGTTAGAGGCAGGTAGCCTAGTGGTTAGAGGCAGGTAGCCTAGTGGTTAGAGGCAGGTAGCCTAGCGGTTAGAGGCAGGTAACCTAGTGGTTAGAGGCAGGTAGCCTAGTGGTTAGAGGCAGGTGGCCTAGTGGTTAGAGGCAGGTAGCCTAGTGGTTAGAGGCAGGTGGCCTAGTGGTTAGAGGCAGCGTAGCCTAGTGGTTAGAGGCAGGTAGCCTAGTGGTTAGAGGCAGGTAGCCTAGTGGTTAGAGGCAGGTAGCCTAGTGGTTAGAGGCAGGTAGCCTAGCGGTTAGAGGCAGGTAACCTAGTGGTTAGAGGCAGGTAGCCTAGTGGTTAGAGGCAGCGTAGCCTAGTGGTTAGAGGCAGGTGGTCTAGTGGTTAGAGGCAGGTGGCCTAGTGGTTCGAGGCAGGTAGCCTAGTGTTACGGGAATAACACAGTCCTTCACTCTTCACAGGAATAACACAAAGTCCTTCACTCTTTACGGGAATAACACAGTCCTTCACTCTTTACGGGAATAACACAGTCCTTCACTCTTTACGGGAATAACACAGCACTTCACTCTTTACGGGAATAACACAGTCCTTCACTCTTTACGGGAATAACACAGGGTTTCACTCTTTACAGAATAACACAGTCCTTCACTCTTTACGGGAATAACACAGTCCTTCACTCTTTGCGGGAATAACACAGTCCTTCACTCTTTATGGGAATAACACAGGGTTTCACTCTTTACGGGAATAACACAGTCCTTCACTCTTTATGGGAATAACACAGTCCTTCACTCTTTACGGGAATAACACAGTCCTTCACTCTTTACGGGAATAACACATACATTTAACCAGTCCTTCACTCTTTACGGGAATAACACAGTCCTTCACTCTTTATGGGAATAACACATACATTGAAATCTCAGCCTTGGACACAGCTGAAAGAGGAACTTATAGAGTGAGTGTGTGTGTGTGTGTGTGTGTGTGTGTGTGTGTGTGTGTGTGTGTGTGTGTGTGTGTGTGTGTGTGTGTGTGTGTGTGTGTGTGTGTGTGTGTGTGTGTGTGTGTGTGTGTGTGTGTGTGTGTGTGTGTGTGTGTGTGTGTGTGGTAAATAGGGGGTAACAAAGGGAAGCGGGGGTGGGCTCCCCTCCTCAGGTTGGAGCTAGAATACTAATTGGGGGCTAGTATGGGCCCCCCTCGCAACCTCAACAAAGCCGCTTCACGCCCGTGTGGACCCCTAACAATACCCAGAAACCTGCACTACTTAGACCACTCCCTGTCCCACTAGAGAGAGAGAGAGAGAGAGAGAGAGAGAGAGAGAGAGAGAGAGAGAGAGAGAGAGAGAGAGAGAGAGAGAGAGAGAGAGAGAGAGAGAGGGGAGAGAGAGAGAGAGAGAGAGAGAGAGAGGGGGAGAGAGAGGAGAGAGAGAGAGAGAGAGAGAGAGAGAGAGAGACAGAGAGAGAGAGACAGAGAGAGAGAGAGAGAGAGAGAGAGAGAGACAGACAGAGAGAGACAGAGAGAGAGAGAGAGAGAGAGAGAGAGAGAGAGAGAGAGAGAGAGACAGACAGAGAGAGACAGAGAGAGACAGAGAGAGAGAGAGGAGATTTGTAGGAATGACTTTTGGACCGATGGCTTCATGTATGTATCTTTGTGTGTGTGTTGTGTTAAGAATGGAAGTCTACACGGTGTTTTTCTCTACATATTTGCTCATAATGTCCCCCAATGTATATCAGTGGAGCTGTTTCTCTTGACCACTATCAAGTTAGCATTATCTGAGCACTAAGAGTTAGCATAGCATCATCTCAGAACTAAGAGTTAGCATAGCATCATCTCAGAACTAAGAGTTAGCATTATCTGAACTAAGAGTTAGCATAGCATTATCCGAGAACTAAGAGTTAGCATAGCACTATCTGAGAACTAAGAGTTAGCATAGCATTGTCTGAGAACTAAGAGTTAGCATAGCATTATCTGAGAACTAAGAGTTTCGCATTATCTGAGAACTAAGAGTTAGCATAGCATTATCTGAGAACCCAGAGTTAGCATAGCATTATCTGAGTACCCAGAGTTAGCATAGCATTATCTGAGAACCCAGAGTTAGCATAGCATCATCCCTGTTGGTTTTCACTGGTCTAATGTGCTCTTCTCCTCCACCCCTCCGGGTATTCAGGTGGCCACCTTCCAGCATGCGACAGAGACACTGTTCAAAGTGTTCATTGTTCATTGTTCTTCGTCGCTCTGACATCTTTCTCCTCTTCTCCTCCCAGGTATACAAATGCTCTCCGTCCAGCCGGACACCAAGCCAAGGGCTGTGCCGGCTGCAACCGGAAGATTAAGGACCGATATCTGCTCAAGGCCCTGGATAAATACTGGCACGAGGACTGTCTCAAGTGTGCCTGTTGTGACTGCAGGCTGGGAGAGGTGGGCTCCACGCTCTATACCAAAGCCAACCTCATCCTCTGTCGGAGAGATTACCTACGGTAAGACAATACTTCTGATTACCACACTGCTGTCCTGGAAACAGCAGCGTTCTATCCACACACCAACACCGATTCCACAATTCCACTCGGCTAACTTCACATTTGTTGTTCTAGCATCTTTGGCACAACGAAGTAGAGACCTGGTTAGCTACCCTTATACTTATCCCAGTGAAGAAGAGACCTGGTTAGCTACCCTTATACTTATCACAGTGAAGTAGAGACCTGATTAGCTACCCTTATACTTATCCCAGTGAAGTAGAGACCTGATTAGCTACCCTTATACTTATCCCAGTGAAGTAGAGACCTGATTAGCTACCCTTATACTTATCCCAGTGAAGAAGAGACCTGATTAGCTACCCTTAGATTCATCCCAGTGAAGTAGAGACCTGGTTAGCTACCCTTATATGTAATCCCATTGAAGTAGAGACCTGATTAGCTACCCTTAGATTCATCCCAGTGAAGTAGAGACCTGGTTAGCTACCTTTAGATTAATCACAGTGAAGTAGAGACCTGGTTAGCTACCTTTAGATTAATCACAGTGAAGTAGAGACCTGGTTAGCTATCTTTAGATTAATCACAGTGAAGTAGAGACCTGGTTAGCTACCTTTAGATTAATCACAGTGAAGTAGAGACCTGGTTAGCTACCTTTAGATGAATCCTTTTACAGTACCTGTTTACTTGTTGTGTTATAGATGTTAGAGGGGTGAGGGGGTGTTAAATTAGAGGTGTAATTGGGGTTAGGGGGTGTTAAGTTAGAGGTGTAATTGGGGTTAGGGGTGCCGCTGCTATACGTTGAGGCCAGAAAAGCGGTTCTTTACAATCCTCCCAACGTTTAAATCTGCCTTCAATGACTTCCTCTTGGCTTCAATGGAGGTGTTGAAACGAGGAGGGGACTGTGTTCAGTTGAGGACCACCCTGTATTCCCAGTCTCCCTGAAGGGACCCCAGCTCCAACCCAGCTGTATGCTAGAGGCCTACCTGCTGTGCTACAGCCAGCTGCCCCCCTTTAAAACCGTCAAATAGAGACAGAGGTGTGTGTGTGTGTGTGTGTGTGTGTGTGTGTGTGTGTGTGTGTGTGTGTGTGTGTGTGTGTGTGTGTGTGTGTGTGTGTGTGTGTGTGTGTGTGTGTGTGTGTGTGTGTGTGTGTGTGTGTGTGTGTGTGTGTGTGTGTGTGTGAAGGTGAAGGTTAACAGTAGCTCCGGTACTGTAGTCTCTGTGTAAGGACTTTTGCTTTGTGACTAGTCAGTGGTTTAAAGAGAGCTGAAACAATAGCTCTGTAGCTCCTAGTTTAACACTTCGTTGGGATCGGTGTCCCGGCCACGGGACGGTTGAGCTAACGTAGGCTAATGCGATTAGCATGAGGTTGTAAGTAACAAGAACATTTCCCAGGACATAGACATGTCTGATATTGGCAGAAAACTTTAATTATTTTTCATCTAAATGCACTGTCCAATTTACAGTAGCTATTACAGTGAAATGATACCATGCTATTGTTTGAGGAGAGTGCACAATGTTGAACATGAAAAGTTATTAATAAACAAATTAGGCACATTTGGGCAGTCTTGATACAACATTTTGAACAGCACTGCAATGGTTCAATATATCAGTCTAAAACTTTGCACATACACCGCTGCCATCTAGTGGCCAAGATCTAAATTGCACTTGGGCTGGAATAATACATTATGGCCTTTCTCTTGCATTTCAAAGATGACGGTAAAAAAACATACAAAACAACGGTTGTTTTTTTTCTTTGTATTCTCTTTCAACAGATCTATTGTGTTATATTCTCCTACATTCCTTTCACATGTCCACTAACGTCAACGTGTTTCCTTTCCAAGAATATGCGTATCCTTGCTTCATGTCCTGAGCTACAGGCAGTTAGATTTGGGTTTGTCATTTTAGGAGAAAATGGGAAAAAAAGTGGCGGATCCTTAATTAAAGACATCTGAAACATTAAACATTAGCCCTGTAGCTCCTAGTTTAAATAGAGGTGAAACATTAGCCCTGTAGCTCCTAGTTTAAAGACAGGTGAAACAGCCCTGTAGCTCCTAGTTTAAATAGAGGTGAAACATTAGCCCTGTAGCTCCTAGTTTAAAGACAGGTGAAACATTAGCCCTGTAGCTCCTAGTTTAAATAGAGGTGAAACATTAGCCCTGTAGCTCCTAGTTTAAAGACAGGTGAAACATTAGCCCTGTAGCTCCTAGTTTAAAGACAGGTGAAACATTAGCCCTGTAGCTCCTAGTTTAAATAGAGGTGAAACATTAGCCCTGTAGCTCCTAGTTTAAAGACAGGTGAAACAGCCCTGTAGCTCCTAGTTTAAATAGAGGTGAAACATTAGCCCTGTAGCTCCTAGTTTAAAGACAGGTGAAACATTAGCCCTGTAGCTCCTAGTTTAAATAGAGGTGAAACATTAGCCCTGTAGCTCCTAGTTTAAAGACAGGTGAAACATTAGCCCTGTAGCTCCTAGTTTAAAGACAGGTGAAACATTAGCCCTGTAGCTCCTAGTTTAAAGACAGGTGAAACATTAGCCCTGTAGCTCCTAGTTTAAAGACAGGTGAAACATTAGCGCTGTAGCTCCTAGTTTAAAGACAGGTGAAACATTAGCCCTGTAGCTCCTAGTTTAAAGACAGGTGAAACATTAGCCCTGTAGCTCCTAGTTTAAAGACAGGTGAAACATTAGCCCTGTAGCTCCTAGTTTAAAGACAGGTGAAACATTAGCCCTGTAGCTCCTAGTTTAAAGACAGGTGAAACATTAGCCCTGTAGCTCCTAGTTTAAAGACAGGTGAAACATTAGCCCTGTAGCTCCTAGTTTAAAGACAGGTGAAACATTAGCCCTGTAGCTCCTAGTTTAAAGACAGGTGAAACATTAGCCCTGTAGCTCCTAGTTTAAAGACAGGTGAAACATTAGCCCTGTAGCTCCTAGTTTAAATAGAGGTGAAACATTAGCCCTGTACCTCCTAGTTTAAATAGAGGTGAAACATTAGCCCTGTAGCTCCTAGTTTAAATAGAGGTGAAACATTAGCCCTGTAGCTCCTAGTTTAAATAGAGGTGAAACATTAGCCCTGTAGCTCCTAGTTTAAATAGAGGTGAAACATTAGCCCTGTAGCTCCTAGTTTAAATAGAGGTGAAACATTAGCCCTGTAGCTCCTAGTTTAAATAGAGGTGAAACATTAGCCCTGTAGCTCCTAGTTTAAATAGAGGTGAAACATTAGCCCTGTAGCTCCTAGTTTAAATAGAGGTGAAACATTAGCCCTGTAGCTCCTAGTTTAAATAGAGGTGAAACATTAGCCCTGTAGCTCCTAGTTTAAATAGAGGTGAAACATTAGCCCTGTAGCTCCTAGTTTAAAGACAGGTGAAACTATAGATCTGTAGCTCCTAGTTTAAATAGAGGTGAAACATTAGCCCTGTAGCTCCTAGTTTAAATAGAGGTGAAACATTAGCCCTGTAGCTCCTAGTTTAAATAGAGGTGAAACTATAGATCTGTAGCTCCTTGTTTAAATAGAGGTGAAACATTAGCCCTGTAGCTCCTTGTTTAAATAGAGGTGAAACATTAGCCCTGTAGCTCCTAGTTTAAATAGAGGTGAAACATTAGCCCTGTAGCTCCTAGTTTAAAGACAGGTGAAACATTAGCCCTGTAGCTCCTAGTTTAAAGACAGGTGAAACATTAGCCCTGTAGCTCCTAGTTTAAAGACAGGTGAAACATTAGCCCTGTAGCTCCTAGTTTAAAGACAGGTGAAACATTAGCCCTGTAGCTCCTAGTTTAAAGACAGGTGAAACATTAGCCCTGTAGCTCCTAGTTTAAAGACAGGTGAAAAATTAGCCCTGTAACTCCTAGTTTAAATAGAGGTGAAACATTAGCCCTGTAGCTCCTAGTTTAAAGACAGGTGAAACATTAGCCCTGTAGCTCCTAGTTTAAAGACAGGTGAAACATTAGCCCTGTAGCTCCTAGTTTAAAGACAGGTGAAACATTAGCCCTGTAGCTCCTAGTTTAAAGACAGGTGAAACATTAGCCCTGTAGCTCCTAGTTTAAATAGAGGTGAAACATTAGCCCTGTAGCTCCTAGTTTAAAGACAGGTGAAACATTAGCCCTGTAGCTCCTAGTTTAAAGACAGGTGAAACATTAGCCCTGTAGCTCCTAGTTTAAAGACAGGTGAAACATTAGCCCTGTAGCTCCTAGTTTAAATAGAGGTGAAACATTAGCCCTGTAGCTCCTAGTCTAAAGACAGGTGAAACTATAGATCTGTAGCTCTTTAAAGGGATACTTTTGGGATTTTGGCATTGAGGTCCTTTATCTACTTCCCCAGAGTCTGATGAACTCGCGGACACCATTTCTATGTCTCTGTGTGCAGTTTAAGGGAAGTTGCTAACGAGCACTAGTGCTACTGCGAACTAGCGTTACCGTCGCGCTAACGCTAGTTAGCATTGGCTCGCGAATCTACCTCTAACTTCCTTCATACTGGACACAGAGACATACAAATGGTATCCACTAGTTCCTCTGGCTCTGGGGAAGTAGATAAAGGACCTCATTGCCTCTCTGATTTTGTCTTGCCACCAGCATCCGGTGAATGATGCCATATGGTCTGTCTGTCTAACACAACAACCCTAGAGCACAGTAACACGTGTTCTCAGCTTCTCTCATCCAATAGGGAGCACAGGAACACATGTTCTCAGCTTCTCTCATCCAATAGGGAGCACAGTAACACATGTTCTCAGCTTCTCTCATCCAATAGGGAGCGCAGTAACACATGTTCTCAGCTTCTCTCATCCAATAGGGAGCGCAGTAACACATGTTCTCAGCTTCTCTCATCCAATAGGGAGCGCAGTAACACATGTTCTCAGCTTCTCTCATCCAATAGGGAGCGCAGTAACACATGTTCTCAGCTTCTCTCATCCAATAGGGAGTGCAGTAACACTTGTTCTCAGCTTCTCTCATCCAATAGGGAGCGCAGTAACACATGTTCTCAGCTTCTCTCATCCAATAGGGAGCGCAGTAACACATGTTCTCAGCTTCTCTCATCCAATAGGGAGCGCAGTAACACATGTTCTCAGCTTCTCTCATCCAATAGGGAGCGCAGTAACACATGTTCTCAGCTTCTCTCATCCAATAGGGAGCACAGTAACACATGTTCTCAGCTTCTCTCATCCAATAGGGAGCACAGTAATGCACTCTCATTACCTTCAACAGAGACGAGAAGACAGGCTGCTTGAGGTTGAAACTCTGGTCTGTCCCGGAGAGGTTGAAACTCTGGTCTGTCCTGGAGAGGTTGAAACTCTGGTCTGTCCTGGAGAGGTTGAAACTCTGGTCTGTCCTGGAGAGGTTGAAACTCTGGTCTGTCCTGGAGAGGTTGAAACTCTGGTCTGTCCTGGAGAGGTTGAAACTCTGGTCTGTCCTGGAGAGGTTGAAACTCTGGTCTGTCCTGGAGAGGTTGAAACTCTGGTCTGTCCTGGAGAGGTTGAAACTCTGTTCTGTCCTGGAGAGGTTGAAACTCTGGTCTGTCCTGGAGAGGTTGAAACTCTGGTCTGTTCTGGGAATGTTGAAACTCTGGTCTGTCCTAGAGAGGTTGAAACTCTGGTCTGTCCTGGAGAGGTTGAAACTCTGGTCTGTCCTGGAGAGGTCGAAACTCTGGTCTGTCCTAGAGAGGTTGAAACTCTGGTCTGTCCTGGAGAGGTTGAAACTCTGGTCTGTCCTGGAGAGGTTGAAACTCTGGTCTGTCCTGGAGAGGTTGAAACTCTGGTCCGTCCTGGAGAGGTTGAAACTCTGGTCTGTCCTGGAGAGGTTGAAACTCTGGTCTGTCCTGGAGAGGTTGAAACTCTGGTCTGTCCTGGAGAGGTTGAAACTCTGGTCTGTCCTGGAGAGGTTGAAACTCTGGTCTGTCCTGGAGAGGTTGAAACTCTGGTCTGTCCTGGAGAGGTTGAAACTCTGGTCTGTCCTGGAGAGGTTGAAACTCTGGTCTGTCCTGGAGAGGTTGAAACTCTGGTCTGTCCTAGAGAGGTTGAAACTCTGGTCTGTCCTGGAGAGGTTGAAACTCTGGTCTGTCCTGGAGAGGTTGAAACTCTGGTCTGTCCTGGAGAGGTTGAAACTCTGGTCTGTCCTGGAGAGGTTGAAACTCTGGTCTGTCCTGGAGAGGTTGAAACTCTGGTCTGTCCTGGAGAGGTTGAAACTCTGGTCTGTCCTGGAGAGGTTGAAACTCTGGTCTGTCCTGGAGAGGTTGAAACTCTGGTCTGTCCTGGAGAGGTTGAAACTCTGGTCTGTCCTGGAGAGGTTGAAACTCTGTTCTGTCCTGGAGAGGTTGAAACTCTGGTCTGTCCTGGAGAGGTTGAAACTCTGGTCTGTTCTGGGAATGTTGAAACTCTGGTCTGTCCTAGAGAGGTTGAAACTCTGGTCTGTCCTGGAGAGGTTGAAACTCTGGTCTGTCCTGGAGAGGTTGAAACTCTGGTCTGTCCTAGAGAGGTTGAAACTCTGGTCTGTCCTGGAGAGGTTGAAACTCTGGTCTGTCCTAGAGGTTGAAACTCTGGTCTGTCCTGGAGAGGTTGAAACTCTGGTCCGTCCTGGAGAGGTTGAAACTCTGGTCTGTCCTGGAGAGGTTGAAACTCTGGTCTGTCCTGGAGAGGTTGAAACTCTGGTCTGTCCTGGAGAGGTTGAAACTCTGGTCTGTCCTGGAGAGGTTGAAACTCTGGTCTGTCCTGGAGAGGTTGAAACTCTGGTCTGTCCTGGAGAGGTTGAAACTCTGGTCTGTCCTGGAGAGGTTGAAACTCTGGTCTGTCCTGGAGAGGTTGAAACTCTGGTCTGTCCTGGAGAGGTTGAAACTCTGGTCTGTCCTAGAGAGGTTGAAACTCTGGTCTGTCCTGGAGAGGTTGAAACTCTGGTCTGTCCTGGAGAGGTTGAAACTCTGGTCTGTCCTGGAGAGTTTGAAACTCTGGTCTGTCCTGGAGAGGTTGAAACTCTGGTCTGTCCTGGAGAGGTTGAAACTCTGGTCTGTCCTGGAGAGGTTGAAACTCTGGTCTGTCCTGGAGAGGTTGAAACTCTGGTCTGTCCTGCAGAGGTTGAAACTCTGGTCTGTCCTGGAGAGGTTGAAACTCTGGTCTGTCCTGGAGAGGTTGAAACTCTGGTCTGTCCTGGAGAGGTTGAAACTCTGGTCTGTCCTGGAGAGGTTTAAACTCTGGTCTGTCCTGGAGAGGTTGAAACTCTAGTCTGTCCTGCAGAGGTTGAAACTCTGGTCTGTCCTGGAGAGGTTGAAACTCTGTTCTGTCCTGGAGAGGTTGAAACTCTGGTCTGTCCTGGAGAGGTTGAAACTCTGGTCTGTTCTGGGAATGTTGAAACTCTGGTCTGTCCTAGAGAGGTTGAAACTCTGGTCTGTCCTGGAGAGGTTGAAACTCTGGTCTGTCCTGGAGAGGTTGAAACTCTGGTCTGTCCTAGAGAGGTTGAAACTCTGGTCTGTCCTGGAGAGGTTGAAACTCTGGTCTGTCCTGGAGAGTTTGAAACTCTGGAGAAGACCAAAGCTAGTAGGGGAAGAGCCTGTACAGACTAAGGAGAAGACCAAGGATTGTAGGGGAAGAGTCTGTACAGACTAAGGAGAAGACCAAGACTTGTAGGGGAAGAGCCTGTACAGACTAAGGAGAAGACCAAGGCTTGTAGGGGAAGAGTCTGTACAGACTAAGGAGAAGACCAAGGATTGTAGGGGAAGAGTCTGTACAGACTAAGGAGAAGACCAAGGATTGTAGGGGAAGAGCCTGTACAGGCTAAGGAGAAGACCAAGGCTTGTAGGGGAAGAGTCTGTACAGGCTAAGGAGAAGACCAAGGCTTGTAGGGGAAGAGTCTGTACAGACTAAGGAGAAGACCAAGGATTGTAGGGGAAGAGTCTGTACAGACTAAGAAGAAGACCAAGGCTTGTAGTGGAAGAGCCTGTACAGGCTAAGGAGAAGACCAAGGATTGTAGGGGAAGAGTCTGTACAGACTAAGGGGAAGACCAAGGCTTGTAGGGGAAGAGCCTGTACAGGCTAAGGAGAAGACCAAGGATTGTAGGGGAAGAGTCTGTACAGACTAAGGGGAAGCCAAGGCTTGGTCACAAATGGCACCTTATACCCTACTACACAGTGCACTGCTATGGTCCCTTGTAGAAAGTAGTGCACTATATAGGGAATATAGTATGATTTGGGACGCAAGCCAATTCCAGCATGTTATTCTTTCAGGATGGTAGGATGGTATAGACCTGTGATGTTTACCTTGTAGAGCTAGGATGGTATAGACCTGCGATGTTTATCTTGTAGAGCTAGGATGGTATAGACCTGCGATGTTTATCTTGTAGAGCTAGGATGGTATAGACCTGTGATGCTTATCTTGTAGAGCTAGGATGGTATAGACCTGCGATGTTTATCTTGTAGAGCTAGGATGGTATAGACCTGTGATGTTTATCTTGTAGAGCTAGGATGGTATAGATCTGTGATGTTTATCTTGTAGAGCTAGGATGGTATAGACCTGCGATGTTTATCTTGTAGAGCTAGGATGGTATAGACCTGCAATGTTTATCTTGTAGAGCTAGGATGGTATAGACCCGCGATGTTTATCTTGTAGAGCTAGGATGGTATAGACCTGCGATGTGTATCTTGTAGAGTCCTTGGATGGTATAGACCTGCGATGTTTATCTTGTAGAGCTAGGATGGTATAGACCTGCGATGTTTATCTTGTAGAGCTAGGATGGTATAGACCTGCGATGTTTATCTTGTAGAGCTAGGATGGTATAGACCTGCGATGTTTATCTTGTAGAGCTAGGATGGTATAGACCTGCGATGTTTATCTTGTAGAGCTAGGATGGTATAGACCTGTGAGGCTGGTGATGGGGTGGGGGGAAACAGGAAGGACTGAGATGGCCTTTTCTATTACATTTGAGCCGTTCTGTTAAAAGTCAATGATTCTATCCTTCATTATACACCCCCCCCCCTCCAACCCCTCATCCCCCCTCCAACCCCTCACCCCCCCTCAGAATCAATCTGCCGGTGCTAAGCAGGGTGGGATGTTGTTAAAGCAGACACGTCCAGGGTTAATAGAATTCTTCAGGGGTCTACAACACAGTGGGTCCGAGTCCCAAATGCTTCCCTATTCCCTTTACAGTACACACTACTTTACATATGCACCAGGAATGGCCCAATAGGGCTCTGTGCATAAAGGTGTG
>NW_025747835.1:0-5000 GCF_021184085.1 Oncorhynchus gorbuscha | reverse complement strand
ACTCCCTACATAGTACACTACATTAGTACACTACATCATACTACTCCCTACATAGTACACTACATCATACTACTCCCTACATAGTACACTACATTAGTACACTACATCATACTACTCCCTACATAGTACACTACATCATACTACTCCCTACATAGTACACTACATCATACTACTCCCTACATAGTACACTACATCATACTACTCCCTACATAGTACACTACATCATACTACTCCCTACATAGTACACTACATTAGTACACTACATCATACTACTCCTACATAGTACACTACATCATACTACTCCCTACATAGTACACTACATCATACTACTCCCGACATAGTACACTACATCATACTACTCCCGACATAGTACACTACATCATACTACTCCCTACATAGTACACTGCATTTGACCAGAGACCAATGGTTAGTGTACTATGGGTAGTGTACTATGGGTAGTGTACTATGGGTGGTGTACTATGGGTAGTGTACTATGTGTAGTGTACTATGGGTAGTGTACTATGTGTAGTGTACTATGGGTAGTGTACTATGTGTAGTGTACTATGGGTAGTGTACTATGGGTGGTGTACTATGGGTAGTGAACTATGTGTAGTGTACTATGGGTAGTGTACTATGGGTAGTGTACTATGGGTAGTGTACTATGGGTGGTGTACTATGGGTGGTGTACTATGGGTAGTGTACTATGAGTAGTGTACTATGGGTGGTGTACTATGGGTAGTGAACTATGTGTAGTGTACTATGGGTAGTGTACTATGGGTGGTGTACTATGGGTGGTGTACTATGGGTAGTGTACTATGAGTAGTGTACTATGGGTGGTGTACTATGGGTAGTGAACTATGTGTAGTGTACTATGGGTAGTGTACTATGGGTGGTGTACTATGGGTGGTGTACTATGGGTTGTACACTACATTTGACCAGAGCCCTATGGGTAGTATACTATGGGTTGTGTACTATAGGTAGAGCCCTACGTAGGGAACAGTGTATACAGTGGTGTACTATAGGTAGAGCCCTACGTAGGGAACAGTGTAGTATGGGTAATGTGGTGTACTATAGGCAGAGCCCTACGTAGGGAACAGTGTAGTATGGGTAATGTGGTGTACTATAGGTAGAGCCCTACGTAGGGAACAGTGTAGTATGGGTAATGTGGTGTACTATAGGTAGAGCCCTACGTAGGGAACAGTGTAGTATGGGTAATGTGGTGTACTATAGGTAGAGCCCTACGTAGGGAACAGTGTAGTATGGGTAATGTGGTGTACTATAGGTAGAGCCCTACGTAGGGAACAGTGTAGTATGGGTAATGTGGTGTACTATAGGTAGAGCCCTACGTAGGGAACAGTGTAGTATGGGTAATGTGGTGTACTATAGGTAGAGCCCTACGTAGGGAACAGTGTAGTATGGGTAATGTGGTGTACTATAGGTAGAGCCCTACGTAGGGAACAGTGTAGTATGGGTAATGTGGTGTACTATAGGTAGAGCCCTACGTAGGGAACAGTGTAATATGGGTAATGTGGTGTACTATAGGTAGAGCCCTACGTAGGGAACAGTGTAGTATGGGTAATGTGGTGTACTATAGGTAGAGCCCTACGTAGGGAACAGTGTAGTATGGGTAATGTGGTGTACTATAGGTAGAGCCCTACGTAGGGAACAGTGTAGTATGGGTAATGTGGTGTACTATAGGTAGAGGCCCTACGTAGGGAACAGTGTAGTATGGGTAATGTGGTGTACTATAGGTAGAGCCCTACGTAGGGAACAGTGTAGTATGGGTAATGTGGTGTACTATAGGTAGAGCCCTACGTAGGGAACAGTGTAGTATGGGTAATGTGGTGTACTATAGGTAGAGCCCTACGTAGGGAACAGTGTAATATGGGTAATGTGGTGTACTATAGGTAGAGCCCTACGTAGGGAACAGTGTAGTATGGGTAATGTGGTGTACTATAGGTAGAGCCCTACGTAGGGAACAGTGTAGTATGGGTAATGTGGTGTACTATAGGTAGAGCCCTACGTAGGGAACAGTGTAGTATGGGTAATGTGGTGTACTATAGGTAGAGCCCTACGTAGGGAACAGTGTAGTATGGGTAATGTGGTGTACTATAGGTAGAGCCCTACGTAGGGAACAGTGTAGTATGGGTAATGTGGTGTACTATAGGTAGAGCCCTACGTAGGGAACAGTGTAGTATGGGTAATGTGGTGTACTATAGGTAGAGCCCTACGTAGGGAACAGTGTAGTATGGGTAATACTGGGCACGGTGCCCTTAGTAACTACTATTTCCTCTCATTCAGAACCATCTTTGTGGTCCACAACCCAGCGTGAATAAACATGTCTGTAAATGACCACTGAAATATCTCCCTCCCTCTCTCTCTCTCTCTCTCTATCTCCCTCCCTCCCTCCCTGCCTCCCTCTCTCTCTCTCTCTCTCTCTCTCTCTCTCTCTCTCTCTCTCTCTCTCTCTCTCTCTCTCTCTCTCTCTCTCTCTTTCTCCTCTCTCTCTCATATGCCGTGTGAAGCCCACCCCAGACCGAGCCCCTCTCAGTAATGATGTTCCAAAACGTATCATCTGTTTCTATAGTCGTAGGGGGAGGGAGGGAGGGCTCGACTGGAACATAGTGTCTTGTCCATCTCTTACGAACGCTTATAGGAATGAATCTGTACAAGTAGGATGATAGAGACGTAGAAGAATTTGTTGTTTTTCTCCAAATACTTTTTTAAATACAGCTTTTTCTATGTTGAGCTTTATTGATCTTTCCGTGCGGCCAGAGAAACTAGAGAAACGAGAGAAACGAGAGAAAAGAGAGAAACGAGAGAAACTGAGGTAAAGGACAGCTGAGCATCTGATCTGTGCTGGTCGTTAAAGGCCTGAACATTACAGAGAAAACAAAAGGTGCAGTCCCCCTCTCTGAGGAGTCCCCCTCTCTGAGGAGTCCCCCTCTCTGAGGAGTCCCCCTCTCTGAGGAGTCCCCCTCCCTGAGGAGTCCCCCTCCCTGAGGAGTCCCCCTCTCCGAGGAGTCCCCCTCCCTGAGGAGTCCCCCTCTCTGAGGAGTCCCCCTCCCTGAGGAGTCCCCCTCCCTGAGGAGTCCCCCTCTCTGAGGAGTCCCCCTCCCTGAGGAGTCCCCTCTCTGAGGAGTCCCCCTCCCTGAGGAGTCCCCCTCCCTGAGGAGTCCCCCTCTCTGAGGAGTCCCCCTCCCTGAGGAGTCCCCCTCTCTGAGGAGTCCCCCTCCCTGAGGAGTCCCCCTCTCTGAGGAGTCCCCCTCCCTGAGGAGTCCCCCTCTCTGAGGAGTCCCCCTCCCTGAGGAGTCCCCCTCTCTGAGGAGTCCCCCTCTCTGAGGAGTCCCCCTCCCTGAGGAGTCCCCCTCCCTGAGGAGTCCCCCTCTCTGAGGAGTCCCCCTCTCTGAGGAGTCCCCCTCCCTGAGGAGTCCCCCTCCCTGAGGAGTCCCCTCTCTGAGGAGTCCCCCTCCCTGAGGAGTCCCCTCCCTGAGGAGTCCCCTCTCTGAGGAGTCCCCTCCCTGAGGAGTCCCCCTCCCTGAGGAGTCCCCCTCCCTGAGGAGTCCCCTTCTCTGAGGAGTCCCCTCTCTGAGGAGTCCCCCTCTCTGAGGAGTCCCCCTCCCTGAGGAGTCCCCTCTCTGAGGAGTCCCCTCCCTGAGGAGTCCCCCTCTCTGAGGAGTCCCCCTCCCTGAGTCCCCCTCCCTGAGGAGTCCCCTCTCTGAGGAGTCCCCCTCCCTGAGGAGTCCCCCTCTCTGAGGAGTCCCCCTCCCTGAGGAGTCCCCCTCCCTGAGGAGTCCCCTCTCTGAGGAGTCCCCCTCCCGAGGAGTCCCCCTCCCTGAGGAGTCCCCCTCTCTGAGGAGTCCCCTCCCTGAGGAGTCCCCCTCTGAGGAGTCCCCCTCCCTGAGGAGTCCCCCTCTCTGAGGAGTCCCCCTCCCTGAGGAGTCCCCCTCTCTGAGGAGTCCCCCTCCCTGAGGAGTCCCTCTCCCTGAGGAGTCCCCCTCCCTGAACACAGCTCTCCTGCAGGACAGCATCGGCCCCCTCCCCGAGGAGCCCCCTCCCTGAGGAGTCCCCTCCCTGAACACAGCTCTCCTGCAGGACAGCATCGGCCCCCTCCCCGAGGAGCCCCCTCCCTGAGGAGTCCCCCTCCCTGAACACAGCTCTCCTGCAGGACAGCACGGCCCCCTCCCTGAGGAGTCCCCCTCCCTGAACACAGCTCTCCTGCAGGACAGCATCAGCCCCCTCCCTGAGGAGTCCCCTCTCTGAACACAGCTCTCCTGCAGGACAGCATCGGCCCCCTCCCTGAAGAGTCCCTCTCCCTGTGGAGTCTCCCTCCCTGAACACAGCTCTCCTGCAGGACAGCATCGGCCCCCTCCCTGAGGAGTCCCTCTCCCTGAGGAGTCCCCCTCCCTGAACACAGCTCTCCTGCAGGACAGCATCGGCCCCCCTCCCTGAACACAGCTCTCCTGCAGGACAGCATCGGCCCCCCTCCCCGAACACAGCTCTCCTGCAGGACAGCATCGGCCCCCCTCCCTGAACACAGCTCTCCTGCAGGACAGCATCGGCCCCCTCAGAGACCCAGGTGAGGCCCAGTGTTTGTCAACATCTCCTTCCAGTCTCTCCTCTCTGCTGTTTGAAAGATTCAGGGCTTCTCCCTTTAATGAGGATCAACTCCCTGTTACCGCAGCAGGGCATTTTCCACACCTCTACTACCCTCAGCAGGGCAACTTCATCACCTCTACTACCCTCAGCAGGGCATCTTCAACACCTCTACTACCCTCTACTACCCTCAGCAGGGCATCTTCAACACCTCTACTACCCTCTACTACCCTCAGCAGGGCAGCTTCAACACCTCTACTACCCTCTACTACCCTCAGCAGGGCATTTTCAACACTACTACTACCCTCTACTACCCTCAGCAGGGCATCTTCAACACCTCTACTACCCTCAGCAGGCCATCTTCAACACCTCTACTACCCTCAGCAGGGCATCTTCAACACCTC
>NW_025747834.1:0-45406 GCF_021184085.1 Oncorhynchus gorbuscha | reverse complement strand
GGAATCCTCACAGCGTGAGAGTCAAGAGGCAGGAAGTCATTACTGAAGTGTAAACGCACTCAGCCATCACTGGCCAAACACAGTCCCAACATGTTTCACCACTCCGAAGAAAGAAAAACCTCACTCCTCATACAAACACAGCAGCAGGCTTGCTGCTAACAGTGGTCTAGGTCTGTGAGAGAGAGGGACAGAGAGAGAGAGAAAGAGAGAGGAGAGAGAGAGAGGGAGAGAGAGGGAGAGAGAGAGAGAGAGAGAGAGAGAGAGAGAGAGAGAGAGAGATATATATATATATATATATATATATATATAGAGAAAGAGAGAACATGCCATTTCCTCTGACTTTCCCCAAGACACACAGAGCGCATACATGAGAGCGCGAGAGAGAGAGAGAGAGAGAGAAAAAGAGAGGGAGTGAGAAAGAAAGAGTTCTTCTCCATCTCTCTTCTCCAAACATGACATAAACCAACTCTGTGTACACGTTGGTGGTTTAGGCCCGATGAGAGTGTGATTATGTTACACACATGGCGGTTTGATGCACAATGATGCAATCAGCAGAGGGGCTCAGTGTTGTGCGTGGTGATTTATAGCATTATTTAAATCAGGTAATTAATTGCTCTGGTGGGGGCAGAGTGACGAAGTGGCTGTTTCAGACATGGTGTGGGTTAGTGAGTGTGTTTGTGCACGTACGGTGAGTGTGTGTGTGTGTGTGTGTGTGTGTGTGTGTGTGTGTGTGTGTGTGTGTGTGTGTGTGTGTGTGTGTGTGTGTGTGTGTGTGTGTGTGTGTGTGTGTGTGTGTGTGTGTGTGTGTGTGTGTGTACTGCTAACTTTGTTTGATGGCTGGTGTTTTGGCAGATGGCTCAGGTCATTGTCTCTCTCTCAGCGGGGTGAGGAAAACTAATACTGCACCATGGTTAACTCAGGATCAAACCTAACTCCATCTAAATACCTCCCACAGACAAAAGCTCCCACAAAACCCGCCTATTGGCCTGCACACACACACACACACACACAGAAAGTTGCACCATATACACTGGCCCCAAAAAAAAAATAACAATATGAGCAAAATCAGTGTTGAGCAGCTTCAGTAGCCAGGTTCACTTCAACATGGTCCTGTTGCAGTGGATAATGTTATTCAGCGACACGTCGTTGAGAGCAAGCTCCGTCATAACGTGATTGAGGCCAGGATCTCCATGTTGGGACTTCTATCACTGAACCAAACACGGATGTACTCGCCACTACACTGTTTGATCCTGTCATTTATCAAGACAATCCAAAATACCTAAAAGAACTGTCAGGATGAAATTGCCTTCAAAAGGTTATTTCCGTTCCAACCCAAAGTGGAAGGAATGTAGAAGGAACAGGTTCCTTTGCATAAAATGGGCAACAGACCATGGGACTAGGCTGAAGGTAAACCGTATACACTGGTGCTGACACGGGACCGGTTTGGGTTTTACTTTACCTCTATACCGGTATTTGAATGTTTGGTTTGTTAAATGCATATGCTGTGAGTAAATATCAATTTTTGTAGTTTACTGCTCCTTGAGTCATCCCTCCGCTTCGCCCGGTACACTTTCCATGTTCCTCAACCACGGACACTTGTGTTCAGTCTGCATGGTCAATGCACCACATGCAACAATGTTGATGACAACCACTGTTTTCACTTTTGCTTCTTAATATAAATCCACCAGAGTTCTTATACTGACACTGTTAGTTTGTGTTTTACATCAGCAACAGCTGGTTTGTCTTTAGCAAGCTGCCCTAAATCTTGTGAGACGCTAATTGTTAGCCGCTAATGCTAATAGCTACTAATAAATGTACTGAGAAAGGAAAACGTAGCTAGCTAATACAGCCTGATAATACCAGTGATGGTATAGACCTAAATCAGCATGTTGATTGTGCAACAGTATCCTCTAAATCAAAGAGGAATACGCAAAGCTAAGAATATGTTAGCTACATGAAGCAGCTAAGAGAAAACATGCAATGTAGCCAAAGCTTATAGGGTCCCCCAAGGAAGCACTTATCAACACTTTGGTTTCTACCCTGTCACAAATAACTTCTGTCATTTTAATTTGTTTTCATCTCAAACAACACTGTATTCAAAGTGCCCAAGTATATTCTAACTATGGAATTAGAATAGTCATTATATTTCCATGATTCCAACAGTTTTGCTCTAATTCGCAAGTCAAATCGCAATTGCAAACATTTTGTTAAAAATAAGTCCTAATTATTTGTCCACATCATGCAGTCCTACGTGGCAGTGTGGAAATTCTCAATTGAGAGTGGTGTAAAGTACTTATGTAAAAATACTTTCTGGCACTACTTAGGTAGTTTTTTTGGTGTCTGTACCTCACAATTCATTTTTTGGCTAACTTTTACATCACTACATTCTAAAGAAAATACTGTACTTTTTACTTCATACATTTTCCCCTGACACCTAAAAGTACTTGTTCACACACTTGTCAAGAGAACATCCCTGGTCATCGACTGCCTCTGATCTGTAGGACTCACTAAAAACACACATACTATGTTTTCAAATGATGTCTGAGGGTTGCAGCGTGCCCCCTGGCTATCCGTAAAAAAAAACAAGGAAATGGTGTACTGGGGGTACCTTTTCACCACTGCAATTGAGTGCAGGAAATGCAGAAATGATAAAAGTGCTGAAATCTGTTTGGTTGAAGTTGAAATTGAACAGTATAAAACAAATCAGAATGGAGAAAGACTCATTGAATGCACTTAGAATGTATGTGTTGGCACCCTAGTATCATCACTACTCTTAAAAGCACACTAGATCACTCACTGCTCATAAAAGACCCTAGATCACCTCACCACTCATAAAGCACCCTAGGATCACCACCACTATAAAGTTGACTCCTAGATCACTCACTACTCATAAAGCACCCTAGATCACTCACTACTCATAAAGCACATAGGATCACTCACCACCATAAAAGCACCTCTAGGATCACCACTACCTCATAAAGCACTTAGATCCCTCACCACCATAAAAAGCACCTCCTAGATCACTCACTACTCATAAAGCACCCTAGGATCACCACCACTCATAAAGCACTCCTAGGATCACCACCACTCATAAAGCACCCTAGTATCACTCACTACCCATAAAGCACCCTAGGTTCACTCACTACTCATAAAGCACCCTAGGATCACTCACTACTCATAAGCACCCTAGGATCACTCACTACTCATAAAGCACCCTAGGATCACTCACTACTCATAAAGCACCCTAGGATCACTCACTGCTCATAAAGCACCTAGATCACTACTCACTCATAAAGCACCCTAGATCACCACTACTCATAAAGCACCCTAGGATCACTCACTACTCATAAAGCACCCTAGGATCACTCACTACCATAAAGCACCCTAGATCCCTCACTACCATAAAAGCACCCTAGGATCACTCACTCACTCTCATAAAAGCACTCCTAGGATCACTCACTACTCATAAAGCACCCTAGATCACTCACTACTCATAAAGCACCCTAGGATCACTCACCACCCATAAAGCACCCTAGGTTCACTCACTACTCATAAAGCACTCTAGGATCACTCACTACTCATAAAGCACCCTAGGATCACTCACTACTCATAAAGCACCCTAGGATCACTCACTACCATAAAGCACCTTAGGATCACTCACTACCATAAAGCACCCTAGGATCACTCACTACTCATAAGCACCCTAGGATCACTCACTACTCATAAAGCACCCTAGGATCACTCACTACTCATAAAGCACCCTAGATCACCACTACTCATAAAGCACCCTAGATCACTCACTACCATAAAGCACCCTAGGATCACTCACAACTCATAAAGCACCCTAGGATCACTCACTACTCATAAAGCAAATGTACAACTTTAATAAATCAAAACTAAAAATACTGTCAAACCGTCCATTTGATTTTTTATATATATTTTATATATATACGGTGATATAATATGTTGGCTACATCGCCCAGCCCTTACATGGGACTGAGAAACCTCTGCCTCCACCCCAATAGACATGTATTTATTCATCACTGCCACAGTTGTTGGTGAGGGTGGCTATAGAGGGTAAGGGAGAAAGAGAGAGGAAAGTGGTGATGGTGTGAGGGTGGCTATAGAGGGTAAAGGAGAAAGAGAGAGGAAAGTGGTGATGGTGTGAGGGTGGCTATAGAGGGTGAGAGAGAAAGAGAGGAAAGTGGTGATGGTGAGGGTGGCTATAGAGGGTGAGAGAGAAAAGAGAGGAAAGTGGTGATGGTGTGAGGGTGGCTATAGAGGGTGAGAGAGAAAAAAGAAAGGAAAGTGGTGGTGGTGTGAGGGTGGCTATAGAGGGTGAGAGAGAAAGAAAGGAAAGTGGTGGTGGTGTGAGGGTGGCTATAGAGGGTGAGGGAGAAAGAGAGAGGAAAGTGGTGGTGGTGTGAGGGTGGCTATAGAGGGTAAAGGAGAAAGAGAGAGGAAAGTGGTGATGGTGTGAGGGTGGCTATAGAGGGTGAGAGAGAAAGAGAGAGGAAAGTGGTGGTGGTGTGAAGGTGGCTATAGAGGGTGAGAGAGAAAGAGAGAGGAAAGTGGTGGTGGTGTGAGGGTGGCTATAGAGGGTGAGAGAGAAAGAGAAAGGAAAGTGGTGGTGGTGTGAGGGTGGCTATAGAGGGTGAGGGAGAAAGAGAGAGGAAAGTGGTGGTGGTGTGAGGGTGGCTATAGAGGGTGAGAGAGAAAGAGAAAGGAAAGTGGTGATGGTGTGAGGGTGGCTATAGAGGGTGAGAGAGAAAGAGAGAGGAAAGTGGTGATGGTGTGAGGGTGGCTATAGAGGGTGAGAGAGAAAGAGAGAGGAAAGTGGTGGTGGTGTGAGGGTGGCTATAGAGGGTGAGAGAAAAGAGGAAAGTGGTGGTGGTGTGAGGGTGGCTATAGAGGGTGAGGGAGAAAGAGAGAGGAAAGTGGTGATGGTGAGGGTGGCTATAGAGGGTGAGAGAGAAAGAGAGAGAAAGTGGTGGTGGTGAGGGTGGCTATAGAGGGTGAGGGAGAAAGAGAGAGGAAAGTGGTGGTGGTGTGAGGGGTGGTGTGAGAGAGAAAGAGAGGAAAGTGGTGCTGGTGTGAGGGTGTCTATAGAGGGTGAGAGAGAAAGAGAGAGGAAAGTGGTGCTGGTGTGAGGGTGTCTATAGAGGGTGAGGGAGAAAGAGAGAGGAAAGTGGTGCTGGTGTGAGGGTGGCTATAAAGGGTGAGAGAGAAAGAGAGGAAAGTGATGCTGGTGTGAGGGTGTCTATAGAGGGTGAGAGAGAAAGAGAGAGGAAAGTGGTGCTGGTGTGAAGGTGGCTATAGAGGGTGAGAGAGAAAGAGAGAGGAAAGTGGTGTGCTGGTGTGAGGGTGGCTATAGAGGGTGAGAGAGAAAAAGAGAGAGGAAAG
This sequence comes from Oncorhynchus gorbuscha, assembly GCF_021184085.1. Taxonomy (NCBI): domain Eukaryota; kingdom Metazoa; phylum Chordata; class Actinopteri; order Salmoniformes; family Salmonidae; genus Oncorhynchus; species Oncorhynchus gorbuscha. Next base: position 40,003 of record NW_025747834.1, on the reverse strand, counting down.
TGGTGGTGGTGTGAGGGTGGCTATAGGGGTGAGAGAGAAAGAGAGAGGAAAGTGGGTGGGTGTGAGGGTGGCTATAGAGGGTGAGAGAGAAAGAGAGAGAAAGTGGTGCTGGTGTGAGGGTGGCTATAGAGGGTGAGAGAGAAAGAGAGAGGAAAGTGGTGGTGGTGTGAGGGTGGCTATAGAGGGTGAGAGAGAAAGAGAGGAAAGTGGTGATGGTGTGAGGGTGGCTATAGAGGTGAGGGAGAAAGAGAGAGAAAGTGGTGATGGTGAGGGTGGCTATGAGGGTGAGGGAGAAAGAGAGAGGAAAGTGGTGGATGGTGTGAGGGTGGCTATAGAGGGTGAGAGAAAAGAGAGGAAAGTGGTGAGAGAGGAAAGTGGTGTGAGGGTGGCTATAGAGGGTGAGGAGAGAAAGAGAGAGAAAGTGGTGCTGGTGTGAGGGTGGCTATAGAGGGTGAGAGAGAAAGAGAGAGGAAAGTGGTAGTGGTGGTGTGAGGGGTGGCTATAGAGGGTGAGAGAGAAAGAGAGAGGAAAGTGGTGATGGTGTGAGGGTGGCTATAGAGGGTGAGAGAGAAAGAGAGGAAAGTGGTGCTGGTGTGAGGGTGGCTATAGAGGGTGAGGGAGAAAGAGAGAGGAAAGTGGTGGTGGTGGGGGTGGCTATAGAGGGTGAGGGAAAGAGAGAGGAAAGTGGCTATAGAGGGTGAGAGAGAAAGAGAGGAAAGTGGTGCTGGTGTGAGGGTGGCTATAGAGGGTGAGAGAGAAAGAGAGGAAAGTGGTGCTGGTGTGAGGGTGGCTATAGAGGGTGAGGGAGAAAGAGAGAGGAAAGTGGTGGTGGTGTGAGGGTGGCTATAGAGGGTGAGGGAGAAAGAGAGGAAAGTGGTGCTGGTGTGAGGGTGGCTATAGAGGGTGAGGGAGAAAGAGAGAGGAAAGTGGTGCTGGTGTGAGGGTGGCTATAGAGGGTGAGGGAGAAAGAGAGAGGAAAGTGGTGCTGGTGTGAGGGTGGCTATAGAGGGTGAGGGGAGAAAGAGAGAGGAAAGTGGTGCTGGTGTGAGGGTGGCTATAGAGGGTGAGGGAGAAAGAGAGAGGAAAGTGGTGCTGGTGTGAGGGTGGCTATAGAGGGTGAGGGAGAAAGAGAGAGGAAAGTGGTGCTGGTGTGAGGGTGGCTATAGAGGGTGAGGGAGAAAGAGAGAGGAAAGTGGGTGATGGTGTGAGGGTGGCTATAGAAAAAGTGGTGAGGTGAGAGAGAGAAAGAAAGGAAAGTGGTGATGGTGTGAGGGTGGCTATAGAGGGTGAGGAGAAAGAGAGAGGAAAGTGGTGCTGGTGTGAGGGTGGCTATAGAGGGTGAAAGAGGAGGAAAGTGGTGGTGGTGAGGGTGGCTATAGAGGGAGAGAGAAAAAGTGGTGGTGGTGTGAGGGTGGCTATAGAGGGTGAGAGAGAAAGAGAGAGGAAAGTGGTGCTGGTGTGAGGGTGGCTATAGAGGGTGAGAGAGAAAGAGAGAGGAAAGTGGTGCTGGTGTGAGGGTGTCTATAGAGGGTGAGGGAGAAAGAGAGAGAAAGTGGTGGTGGTGTGGGGTGGCTATAAAGGGTGAGAGAGAAAGAGAGGAAAGTGGTGCTGGTGTGAGGGTGTCTATAGAGGGTGAGAGAGAAAGAGAGAGGAAAGTGGTGCTGGTGTGAAGGTGGCTATAGAGGGTGAGAGAGAAAGAGAGGGAAAGTGGTGCTGGTGTGAGGGTGGCTATAGAGGGTGAGAGAGAAAGAGAGAAAGTGGTGGTGGTGAGGGTGGCTAAAGTGAGGTGGTGGTGGTGTGAGGGTGGCTATAGAGGGTGAGAGAGAAAGAGAGAGGAAAGTGGTGGTGGTGTGAGGGTGGCTATAGAGGGTGAGAGAGAAAGAGAGAGGAAAGTGGTGCTGGTGTGAGGGTGACTATAGAGGGTGAGAGAGAAAGAGAGAGGAAAGGTGGGGAGAAAGAGAGAGGAAAGTGGTGGGTGTGAGGGTGGCTATAGAGGGTGAGGGAGAAAGAGAGAGGAAAGTGGTGCTGGTGTGAGGGTGGCTATAGAGGGTGAGAGAGAAAGAGAGGAAAAGTGGTGCTGGTGAGGGGTGGCTATAGAGGGTGAGGGAGAAAGAGAGGAAAGTGGTGATGTCTATAGTGAGAGGGTGGCTATAGAGGGTGAGAGAAAAGAGAGAGGAAAGTGGTGATGGTGTGGGTGGCTATAGAGGTGAGAGAGAAAGAGAGAGGAAAGTGGTGATGGTGTGAGGGTGGCTATAGGTGGAGAGGAAAGTGGTGATGGTGTGAGGGTGGCTATAGAGGGTGAGAGAGAAAGAGAGAGAAAGTGGTGATGGTGTGAGGGTGGCTATAGAGGGTGAGAGAGAAAGAGGAGGAAAGTGGTGATGGTGTGAGGGTGGCTATAGAGGGTGAGGAGAAAAGAGAGGGAAAGTGGTGATGGTGTGAGGGTGGCTATAGAGGGTGAGAGAGAAAGAGAGAGGAAAGTGGTGCTGGTGTGAGGGTGGCTATAGAGGGTGAGAGAGAAAGAGAGAGGAAAGTGGTGGATGGTGTGAGGGTGGCTATAGAGGGTGAGAGAGAGGGTGGCTAAGAGAAAAGAGAGGAAAGTGGTGCTGGTGTGAGGGTGGCTATAGAGGGTGAGGGAGAAAGAGAGAGGAAAGTGGTGGTGGTGTGAGGTGGCTATAGAGGGTGAGGAGAAAGAGAGAGGAAAGTGGTGCTGGTGTGAGGGTGGCTATAGAGGGTGAGGGAGAAAGAGAGAGGAAAGTGGTGCTGGTGTGAGGGTGGCTATAGAGGGTGAGGGAGAAAGAGAGAGGAAAGTGGTGCTGGTGTGAGGGTGGCTATAGAGGGTGAGGGAGAAAGAGAGAGGAAAGTGGTGCTGGTGTGAGGGTGGCTATAGAGGGTGAGGGAGAAAGAGAGAGGAAAGTGGTGCTGGTGTGAGGGTGGCTGGCTATAGAGGGTGAGGGAGAAAGAGAGAGGAAAGTGGTGCTGGTGTGAGGGTGGCTATAGAGGGTGAGGGAGAAAGAGAGAGGAAAGTGGTGCTGGTGTGAGGGGGTGGCTATAGAGGGTGAGGGAGAAAGAGAGAGGAAAGTGGTGCTGGTGTGAGGGTGGCTATAGAGGGTGAGGGAGAAAGAGAGAGGAAAGTGGTGCTGGTGTGAGGGTGGCTATAGAGGGTGAGGGAGAAAGAGAGAGGAAAGTGGTGCTGGTGTGAGGGTGGCTATAGAGGGTGAGGGAGAAAGAGAGAGGAAAGTGGTGCTGGTGTGAGGGTGGCTATAGAGGGTGAGGGAGAAAGAGAGGAAAGTGGTGCTGGTGTGAGGGTGACTAGAGGGTGAGGGAGAAAGAGTGTGAAAGTGGTGCTGGTGTGAGGGTGGCTATAGAGGGAGAAAAGAGAGGAAAGTGGTGCTGGTGTGAGGGTGGCTATAGAGGGTGAGGGAGAAAGAGAGAGGAAAGTGGTGCTGGTGTGAGGGTGACTATAGAGGGTGAGGGAGAAAGAGAGAGGAAAGTGGTGCTGGTGTGAGGGTGACTATAGAGTGAGGGGGAGAAAGAGAGAGAAGTGAGGGTGGCTATAGAGGGTGAGGGAGAAAGAGAGAGGAAAGTGGTGCTGGTGTGAGGGTGACTATAGAGGGTGAGGGAGAAAGAGAGAGGAAAGTGGTGCTGGTGTGAGGGTGACATAGAGGGTGAGGGAGAAAGAGAGGAAAGTGGTGCTGGTGTGAGGGTGACTATAGCTGTTTGGGTGCCTGCTCTGCCATGACAGATGTTGCAGATGAACTCTTGACACAACTCAGACAGTTTATGTTCAACATGTGTGTCTCTGTTACTGTCTCTCTGGTCTCGAGCAGGCAGCTGCCTGGGATGGCTCACTCTGCGTGTGCGTGTGTGTGTGTGTGTGTGTGTGTGTGTGTGTGTGTGTGTGTGTAGATGAGGGGAGCAGCAGGATGGATCTGCAGCAGGCAGGGAGGGAGGCGATCTGGGAGGTTGGCTGTAATGATCAACCAGGGACACATTAGCTTCCTGTCCATCAGAGTTCCATCAGGAAGAGGCTGATTTACAGGCACAACGACCAGCCTGCTGCCCTACCACCCGGCACTAGGACAACACACCGGCTCCGTATGTATGCAAATGTGTGTGAGAAAGAGAGACTATCTGTTGTGTGTGTGTGTGTGTGTGTGTGTGTGTGTGTGTGTGTGTGTGTGTGTGTGTGTGTGTGTGTGTGTGTGTGTGTGTGTGTGTGTGTGTGTGTGTGTGTGTGTGTGTGTGTGTGTGTGTGTGTGTGTGTGTGTGTGTGTGTGTGTGTGTGTGTGTGTGTGTGTGTGTGTGTGTGTGTGTGTGTGTGTGTGTGTGTGTGTGTGTGAGAGAGAGAAAGGGAGGGATTTGAATCCTTGCGCGTTACATCTCAATACAGACAAACAAGCATAGATAGATGCCGCAAGACTCTTCTTTACGATGGCGTGAGAACACGTCTATATGACGTCGGACCTCCCACACCCTGGTTGTCCAGAGGTACTGATGGAGGTAGAAGGTGGACAGAGCCATTAGAGAAGGTGGACAGAGCCATTAGAGAAGGTGGACAGAGCCATTAGAGAAGGTGGACAGAGCCATTAGAGAAGGTGGACAGAGCCATTAGAGAAGGTGGACAGAGCCATTAGAGAAGGTGGACAGAGCCATTAGAGAAGGTGGACAGAGCCATTAGAGAAGGTGGACAGAGCCATTAGAGAAGGTGGACAGAGCCATTAGAGAAGGTGGACAGAGCCATTAGAGAAGGTGGACAGAGCCATTAGAGAAGGTGATGCCTCCAAACAAAACAAGGATGAACCACAGAGTAAACGATAAGCACCTGTAGTAAGAGTGGCTGCCTGGAGGCCCTCTCCTCTCCGTCTCTCTGCATGCTTCCACTTTCCTCCCAGACAAAAAGAGAGCAGGCCAGATACACCCCTCTGTTGCCTCACGAACCCTCTGCCCCTCCACACCCCCAGTCAGGCCCCCACCCCTCAAGTCCCGCAGAAAAGAAAGGCCTCAAAACCCTCAATCATTTTCCTTTCAAGTTTTCTCATGCCTTGGTAAGGATTCCCGAGCAGGAAAATAGAAACCGTAAAGGACTGTAGTCCAGATGAGACAGTATCGGTGTTTCAGGAAAGGCGACAATATCAAATCCTCTCTTGCCAGTGAATAAAAAAAAAAAGTTGTATTTCTGCATTACTAATTTATTTGCGATACATAAGCTTAAGGCTTTACGTTTTTCCAGTATTTTTTTCATTGGAAGGTGCTCAACGGAAAAAGAACCATTCAACTTTCCAGCAAAAGGGTCTTGGAGGGAGGCCCTGTGTGAGCTCGCCTGAATACATTATGCTGATGAGGTTAACTAACGAGCTTTTCCTGCTGATAGGCATGGAGACTGATGGAGCTCTGCACAACGCTCCCCAGCTCCAGTTGAACCAGTCGCTTGCCATCAGGCTCAAGGGTGGGGGTGTGTGTGTGTGTATTGTCCCTCTCCTTTGACCAAGCTACACCACGCGTAACACTTCACAGCAAATAACCAACAGACCTGTCTAGGACACACACCTTTCCAACACAAACGGGCCACAGATTCGACCTGCATAAATCTAGAAGGCGCAGTGGAAATGAGAACCATACCCCCGGACAGAGTATAGCTTATACATTTAGGGGGGGGGGGGATGTCTCTGTGGTTTTATGTTTAAAGTGTATACATATCAGATGCTGGGCGGGCTCACACACACACACACACACACACACACACACACACACACACACACACACACACACACACACACACACACACACACACACACACACACACACACACACACACACACACACACACACACACACACACACACACACACACACACACACACACACACACACACACACACACACACACACGCTGGGCCAAAGCGGTTGTCTGTGATCCTCCAGCTCTATAAAACTACCCGGACTACAGCCGGGCCTGACGTGTAGACGGTTTCTGGAGACTGTAGCCCAGGAGACGGACCATCTCACAGACAGGACAGAGCTGCAGCCGCACGGATCCCCTCAGAGACTGTGCGAGTGTGCGTGTGTGCGTGCGCTCCTGGCAGCTCTTCATCCTGAGGGGAGCAAGGCCCACCAACCATCTACCATGAAGGAGGAAGAGGGGGAGAGAGAGAAGCGGTAGAGGAAGAGTGAAAGTGAGAGGTAAGAAAGAGAGGAAGTAGCTAGGTCAAAGGGGGAAATCAGCAGTGAGCTGATCAAAGCAGGCCACAGGGCCTCAGATACCTGCCTGTACAGCCCCTCCCTCCCTCGCACTCCCCTCTCTAAATGTTTACTTTGGACCAGCCCGGCAGCCAACTGGTTGCAATTGACCTTCTGCAGGGACGAGTTAAGGAGAGAACATGAGACTTTCCCTTCTGGGAAAAAGAGGGAGGAAAGACAGACACATAGCCACCGTGCCTCTACATCTGCATTGCTTTGCTGTTTGGGGTTTTAGGCTGGGTTTCTGTACAGCACTTTGTGACATCTGCTGATGTAAGAAGGGCTTTAGAAATACATTTGATTGACATACACTCACCGCCTGCCTCTCGCACACACAGACAGATACAAACCCACAGTATGAACAGTATTTAGAGCTACTAGAACACAGAACCGCCTCAACAGACAGATGCTAGAACACAGAACCTCCCCAACAGACAGATACCAGAACACAGAACCTTCACAACAGACAGATGCTAGAACACAGAACCTTCACAACAGACAGAAACTAGAACACAGAACCTCCCCAACAGACAGATACCAGAACACAGAACCTTCACAACAGACAGATGCTAGAACACAGAACCTCCACAACAGACAGATACCAGAACACAGAATCTCTCCAACAGACAGATACCAGAACACAGAATCTCTCCAACAGACAGATACCAGAACACAGAACCTCTCCAACAGACAGATACCAGAACACAGAATCTCCACAACAGACAGATACCAGAACACAGAATCTCCACAACAGACAGATACCAGAACACAGAATCTCCACAACAGACAGATACCAGAACACATAATCTCCACAACAGACAGATACCAGAACACAGAATCTCCACAACAGACAGATACCAGAACACAGAATCTCCACAACAGACAGATACCAGAACACAGAATCTCCACAACAGACAGATACCAGAACACAGAACCTCCACAACAGACAGAAACTAGAACACAGAAACAGGGTTTTTGTTTACCACAGTAAATCATTACACCTTATACAGTCCATTTGGACTTTGCTTGGTAAAACCACCTTCATGTGCGTAAAATCGAAAAGAAGTTTAACATTTTTGATACGAGCTGGGAGTAACATTAGTCTTTCCTACACAGCCCACCTGCCACAGGTGGTAGTGCTCACTATTACAGCAGGCCTGTTGCCAGTCACAATCAGTAGAGAAGAGACTAGAGGTCGACCGATTAATCGGAATGGCCGATTAATTAGGGCCAATTTCACAACAATCGGAAATCGGTATTTTTGGGCGCCGATTTGCCGATTTCTTTTACACCTTTATTTAACTAGGCAAGTCAGTTAAGAACACATTCTTATGTTCAATGACGGCCTAGGAACAGTGGGTTAACTGCCTTGTTCAGGGGCAGAACAACAGATTTTCACCTTGTCAGCTCGGGGGATCCAATCTTGCAACCTTACAGTTAACTAGTCCAACGCAATAACGACCTGCCTCTCTCTCGTTGCACTCCACAAGGAGACTGCCTGTTACGCGAATGCAGTAAGCCAAGGTAAGTTGCTAGCTAGCATTAAACTTATCTTAAAACACAATCAATAATAATCACTAGTTAACTACACATCGTTGATGATATTACTAGATATTATCTAGCGTGTCCTGCGTTGCATATAATCTGACTGAGCATAGAGGGAAATGGCAGAGGGAAATAGTCCTATAATTCCTATAATAACTACAACCTAAAACTTCTTACCTGGGAACATTGAAGACTTATGTTAAAAGGAACCACCAGCTTTCATATGTTCTCATGTTCTGAGCAAGGAACTGAAACGTTAGCTTTCTTACATGGCACATATTGCACTTTACTTTCTTCTCCAACACTTTGTTTTTGCATTATTTAAACCAAATTGAACATGTTTCATTATTTACTTGAGGCTAAATTGATTTGATTGAGTTATTATATTAAGTTAAAATAAGTGTTCATTCAGTATTGTTGTAATTGTCATTATTACAAATACATGTCAAAAAAATGTACAAATCGGTATCGGGCCTTTTTGGTCCTCCAATAATCGGTATGGGTATCGGCGTTGAAAAAAATCATAATTGGTCGACCTCTAGAAGAGACTGACACAGAGAGGCCTGGACGGGCTGCCTGTCTGTCTGCAGGTGTATGTGTGTGGTAGTGCTCACTATTACAGCAGGTCTGGTGCCAGTCACAACCAGTAGAAAAGAGACTGACACAGAGGCCTGCCGCCTGGGCACACAGTCTACCACCACACCACAGTCCCTACATCATTGTCTAATAGCAGGAAAACAAATACACATGAATAGGCACGGAGAGAGAGAATAACGAGAGAGAGAAAAAAGAGAATAACGAGAGAGAATAACGAGAGAGAGAATATCGAGAGAGAATATCCAGAGAGATAATAACAAGAGACAGATAATAACGAGAGAATATTGAGAGAAAATAACGAGAGATAATATCGAGAGAGATAATAACAAGAGACAGATAATAACAAGAGAGAGAATATCGAGAGAGAGATAATAACAAGAGAGATAATAACGAGAGAGAGAAAAAGAGAATAACGAGAGAGATAATAACAAGAGACAGATAATAACGAGAGAATATTGAGAGAAAATAACGAGAGAGAATAACGAGACAGATAATAACAAGAGAGAGAATATCGAGAGAGAGATAATAACAAGAGAGATAATAACGAGAGAGATAAATGTAATAATAACGAGAGAGAACATTGCGAGAGATAATAACAAGAGATAATAACAAGAGAGAGAGAAAGAGAATAACGAGAGAGAATAACAAGAGAGAAAATATCGAGAGAGATAATAACAAGAGAGAGAAAGAGAATAACGAGAGAGAGAATATCGAGAGAGAACAACAAGAGAGAGAATATCGAGAAAGAGAATAACAAGAGAAAGAATAACAAGAGAGAATAACAAGAAAGAATATCGAGAGAGAGATAATAACAAGAGAGAGAATAACAAGAGAGAATATTGCGAGAGATAATAACAAGAGATAATAACGAGAAAATATCAAGAGAGAATAACAAGAGAGAGAATATCGAGAGAGATAATAACAAGAGACCGATAATAACGAGAGAATAACGAGAGAGAGAATATCAAGAGACATAATAACAAGAGAGAATATTGCGAGAGAAAGAATAACGAGAGAAAATATTGCAAGAGAAGAGATAATAACAAGAGAGAGAGAATATCGAGAGAGATAACAAGAGAGAGAAAAACAAGAGAATATTAGAGATAACAGGAGAGAGAATATCGAGAGAGAGAATAACGAGAGAGAATATTGAGAGAGATAACAAGAGAGAGAAAGAGAATAATGAGAGAGAATAACAAGAGAGAATACCAGAGAGATAATAACAAGAGAAAGAAAAAGAATAACGAGAGAGAATAACAAGAGAGAGAATATCGAGAGATAATAACAAGAGAGAGAATAACAAGAGAGAAAGAGAATAACGAGAGAATAACAAGCGAGAGAGAAAGAATAATGAGAGAGAATAACGAGAGAGAGAATATCGAGAGATAATGACAAGAGAGAGAATATCGAGAGATAATAACAAGAGAGAGAATAACAAGAGAGATAATATCGAGAGAGAATATTGAGAGACAGAATATCGAGAGATGAATATCGAGAGATAATAACAAGAGAGTGAATATCGAGAGATAATAACAAGAGAGAGAGAGAAAGATAATAATGAGAGAGAATAACAAGAGAGAATATCGAGATAATAACAACAAGAGAGAGAGAAAGAGAATAACGAGAGAGAGAGAGAATAGCGAGAGAGAGAGAATAACGAGAGAGAAAATATCGAGAGATAATAACAAGAGAATATCGAGAGATAATAACAAGAGAGAGAAAGAGAATAACGAGAGAGAATAACGAGAGAAACAGAGCGAGAGAGAGAGAAAAAAGATTTTAACGAGAGAGAGAGAGAGAGAGAGAAAGGGAATAACAAGAGAGAATAACGAAAGAGAATAACGAGAGAGAGAGAGATAACGAGAGAGAGCGAGAGACAGAGAAAGAGAATAACGAGAGAGAGAGAGAGAGAGAGAGAGAGAGAGAGAGAGTGAGAGAGAGAGAGAGAGAGAGAGAGAGAGAGAGAGAGAGAGAGAGAGAGAGAGAGAGAGAGAGAGAGAGAGAGAGAGAGAGAGAGAGAGAGAGAGAGAGAGAGAGAGAGAGAGAGAGAGAGAGAGAGAGAGAGAGAGAGAGAGAATAGAGAAAGAGAATAACGAGAAAGAGAATAACGAGAGAGAGAGAGAGAGAGAGAGAGAGAGAGAGAGAGAGAGAGAGAAAGAGAATAACAAGAGAGAATAACGAAAGAGAATAACGAGAGAGAGAGAGTGAGTGAGAGAAATAACGAGAGCAAGAGAGAAGGAGGAGAGCATGACGAGGCAGAGGGAGGCAGAGAGGAGCCCAGGTCCTGAGTCTGGACCCTATAGACTAAATAAAACCACATAATCCTCATAAACTGCTCCATATGAGTATTATATCCCTGACTCTGCGCACCACTTCCCAGGGAATGGAACTCATTTTAGGGCTAAAACATTAGCAGGGGTGCCTCCTCCTCCTGTTCCTGCCAGCTCCTTGTGCAGCCTTCCTGGGTCAAATGAACACACACACGCACACACAAACACACACTACTGGGTTCTATGATGGCCCTGGTGTTCCACTGAGCCGGGCCCTGGCCTCCTCTACAACACTAACGATGCTAACCCTCAATCTACCTTCCAAAATACTGATGACAGAATACGCTTATGATGAAAAATGCCCCGGAAAATGTAAATGAGGTGGGTCGGCTAGCTAAATGAAATGATTACTGGTGCCCCTATAAGTGAGTGACCGTGTGTGTGCTGCTTGGACATAAAAATGCGTAGTTCATTATACTACTTCAGTACTGAGAGAACCCAGCAGCTCTGCCACCCAGTGACTACAAACGGGGAGGATATAGTTGAATATGGTTCGTATTTTTCAATAAAATGCACGTATTTTTTGGGGGGGCATTTTACCCCCTTTTCGATGTCGTCTCATCGCTGCTCTAGAGGCAAAGGTCGAATCATGTGTCCTCCGAAACATGACCCGTCCACTTAACCCGGAAGCCAGCTGCACCAATGTGTCGGAGGAAACACTGTTCACCTGAAGACTGAGGTCAGCCTGCAGGCGCACGGCCCGCCACAAGGAGACGCTAGAGCGCAATGAGCCAAATAAAGCCTCCCCTTTCCTAACCCAGACGACGCTGGGCCAATTGTGCGCCCTATGAGACTCCCGATCACAGCCGGTTGCGTTACAGCCCGGGATCAAACCTGGGTCTGTAGTGACGCCTCTAGCACTGCGATGCGGTGCCTCAGACCGCTGCGGCACTCGGGAGGCCATAAAATGCACTTTTAAAGCAGAAACCAGTCACCATTCCCCTGACAACACTCCCGTTCAACCCACTCAGCAGCATGCACCTGAGCACAGACAGGCAAGGCTGCACGCTAGGCAGGAAGCGAAACAGGGAGGGGGGGGGGGGGGCAGGTTGGCACTTGACTCCAGGGCGGTCATTACTCAACACTGTCACACAATGCACAAACTACTGAATTATAACTGCGGATGTGAGTGTGTCCGGCCAAACTCAACTCAGACAGGAGGGGAAGGAGCAGTGAGGACTGGGTTGGTCTGGGGCGGTCCAGGGCAGTGTGGGTCAGATTGTCAATTGGAATTACCACTCCACCTGTTGTGGCTATATTGCCTCATGCTTCCTCGGAGAGAGAAAGAGAGAGAGAGAAAGAGAGAGAAAGAGAGAGAAAGCGAGAGAAAGAGAGAGAAAGAGAGAGAGAGAGAGAGAGAGAGAGAGAGAGAGAGAGAGAGAGAGAGTACAGAGGTCAACCACTCAGGTAGAGTAAGCTGGTGGGCCAGAGACAGGAAGTCTATTAACACAGACCACAGTTTACTCTCCTGACCACACGGAGCCCCATAGGGACATGGCTGGAGAGACCACAGGACAGAGCCTCCTCACACACACTGTTACCAACTGGGACATGGTTGGAGAGAGCACAGACCAGAGCCTCCTCACACACACTGTTACCAACTGGGACATGGCTGGAGAGACCACAGGACAGAGCCTCCTCACACACACTGTTACCAACTGGGACATGGTTGGAGAGAGCACAGGACAGAGCCTCCTCACACACACTGTTACCAACTGGGACATGGCTGGAGAGACCACAGGACAGAGCCTCCTCACACACACTGTTACCAACTGGGACATGGTTGGAGAGACCACAGGACAGAGCCTCCTCACACACACTGTTACCAACTGGGACATGGCTGGAGAGACCACAGGACAGAGCCTCCTCACACACACTGTTACCAACTGGGACATGGCTGGAGAGACCACAGGACAGAGCCTCCTCACACACACTGTTACCAACTGGGACATGGCTGGAGAGACCACAGGACAGAGCCTCCTCACACACACTGTTACCAACTGGGACATGGCTGGAGAGACCACAGGACAGAGCCTCCTCACACACACTGTTACCAACTGGGACATGGCTGGAGAGACCACAGGACAGAGCCTCCTCACACACACTGTTACCAACTGGGACATGGTTGGAGAGACCACAGGACAGAGCCTCCTCACACACACTGTTACCAACTGGGACATGGCTGGAGAGACCACAGGACAGAGCCTCCTCACACACACTGTTACCAACTGGGACATGGCTGGAGAGACCACAGGACAGAGCCTCCTCACACACACTGTTACCAACTGGGACATGGCTGGAGAGACCACAGGACAGAGCCTCCTCACACACACTGTTACCAACTGGGACATGGTTGGAGAGACCACAGGACAGAGCCTCCTCACACACACTGTTACCAACTGGGACATGGCTGGAGAGACCACAGGACAGAGCCTCCTCACACACACTGTTACCAACTGGGACATGGCTGGAGAGACCACAGGACAGAGCCTCCTCACACACACTGTTACCAACTGGGACATGGCTGGAGAGACCACAGGACAGAGCCTCCTCACACACACTGTTACCAACTGGGACATGGCTGGAGAGACCACAGGACAGAGCCTCCTCACACACACTGTTACCAACTGGGACATGGCTGGAGAGACCACAGGACAGAGCCTCCTCACACACACTGTTACCAACTGGGACATGGCTGGAGAGACCACAGGACAGAGCCTCCTCACACACTGTTACCAACTGGGACATGGCTGGAGAGAGCACAGGACAGAGCCTCCTCACACACACTGTTACCAACTGGGACATGGCTGGAGAGACCACAGGACAGAGCCTCCTCACACACACTGTTACCAACTGGGACATGGCTGGAGAGACCACAGGACAGAGCCTCCTCACACACACTGTTACCAACTGGGACATGGCTGGAGAGACCACAGGACAGAGCCTCCTCACACACACTGTTACCAACTGGGACATGGCTGGAGAGACCACAGGACAGAGCCTCCTCACACACACTGTTACCAACTGGGACATGGCTGGAGAGACCACAGGACAGAGCCTCCTCACACACACTGTTACCAACTGGGACATGGCTGGAGAGACCACAGGACAGAGCCTCCTCACACACACTGTTACCAACTGGGACATGGCTGGAGAGACCACAGGACAGAGCCTCCTCTGTTACCAACTGGGACATGGCACACCTCCCTCCACTGTTACCAACTGGGACATGGCTGGAGAGACCACAGGACAGAGCCTCCTCACACACACTGTTACCAACTGGGACATGGCTGGAGAGACCACAGGACAGAGCCTCCTCACACACACTGTTACCAACTGGGACATGGCTGGAGAGACCACAGGACAGAGCCTCCTCACACACTGTTACCAACTGGGACATGGCTGGAGAGACCACAGGACAGAGCCTCCTCACACACACTGTTACCAACTGGGACATGGCTGGAGAGACCACAGGACAGAGCCTCCTCACACACACTGTTACCAACTGGGACATGGCTGGAGAGACCACAGGACAGAGCCTTCACACACACTGTTACCAACTGGGACATGGCTGGAGAGACCACAGGACAGAGCCTCCTCACACACACTGTTACCAACTGGGACATGGCTGGAGAGACCACAGGACAGAGCCTCCTCACACACACTGTTACCAACTGGGACATGGCTGGAGAGACCACAGGACAGAGCCTCCTCACACACACTGTTACCAACTGGGACATGGCTGGAGAGAGCCTCCTCACAGGACAGAGCCTCCTCACACACACTGTTACCAACTGGGACATGGCTGGAGAGACCACAGGACAGAGCCTCCTCACACACACTGGGACATGGCTGGAGAGACCACAGGACAGAGCCTTACCAACTGGGACATGGTTGGAGAGAGCACAGGACAGAGCCTCCTCACACACACTGTTACCAACTGGGACATGGCTGGAGAGACCACAGGACAGAGCCTCCTCACACACACTGCTACCAACTGGGACATGGCTGGAGAGAGCACAGGACAGAGCCTCCTCACACACACTGTTACCAACTGGGACATGGCTGGAGAGACCACAGGACAGAGCCTCCTCACACACACTGTTACCAACTGGGACATGGCTGGAGAGACCACAGGACAGAGCCTCCTCACACACACTGTTACCAACTGGGACATGGTTGGAGAGAGCACAGACCAGAGCTTCCTCACACACACTGTTACCAACTGGGACATGGCTGGAGAGACCACAGGACAGAGCCTCCTCACACACTGTTACCAACTGGGACATGGCTGGAGAGACCACAGGACAGAGCCTCCTCACACACACTGTTACCAACTGGGACATGGTTGGAGAGACCACAGGACAGAGCCTCCTCACACACACTGTTACCAACTGGGACATGGCTGGAGAGACCACAGGACAGAGCCTCCTCACACACACTGTTACCAACTGGGACATGGCTGGAGAGACCACAGGACAGAGCCTCCTCACACACACTGTTACCAACTGGGACATGGCTGGAGAGACCACAGGACAGAGCCTCCTCACACACACTGTTACCAACTGGGACATGGCTGGAGAGACCACAGGACAGAGCCTCCTCACACACACTGTTACCAACTGGGACATGGCTGGAGAGACCACAGGACAGAGCCTTCTCACACACACTGTTACCAACTGGGACATGGTTGGAGAGAGCACAGGACAGAGCCTCCTCACACACACTGTTACCAACTGGGACATGGCTGGAGAGACCACAGGACAGAGCCTCCTCACACACACTGCTACCAACTGGGACATGGCTGGAGAGAGCACAGGACAGAGCCTCCTCACACACACTGTTACCAACTGGGACATGGCTGGAGAGACCACAGGACAGAGCCTCCTCACACACACTGTTACCAACTGGGACATGGTTGGAGAGAGCACAGGACAGAGCCTCCTCACACACACTGTTACCAACTGGGACATGGCTGGAGAGAGCACAGGACAGAGCCTCCTCACACACACTGTTACCAACTGGAACATGGCTAGAGAGACCACAGGACAGAGCCTCCTCACACACACTGTTACCAACTGGGACATGGCTAGAGAGACCACAGGACAGAGCCTCCTCACACACACTGTTACCAACTGGGACATGGCTGGAGAGACCACAGGACAGAGCCTCCTCACACACACTGTTACCAACTGGGACATGGCTGGAGAGACCACAGGACAGAGCCTCCTCACACACACTGTTACCAACTGGGACATGGCTGGAGAGACCACAGGACAGAGCCTTCTCACATACACTGTTACCAACTGGGACATGGCTGGAGAGACCACAGGACAGAGCCTCCTCACACACACTGTTACCAACTGGAACATGGCTGGAGAGACCACAGGACAGAGCCTCCTCACACACACTGTTACCAACTGGGACATGGTTGGAGAGACCACAGGACAGAGCCTCCTCACACACACTGTTACCAACTGGGACATGGCTGGAGAGACCACAGGACAGAGCCTCCTCACACACTGTTACCAACTGGGACATGGCTGGAGAGACCACAGGACAGAGCCTCCTCACACACACTGTTACCAACTGGGACATGGTTGGAGAGACCACAGGACAGAGCCTCCTCACACACACTGTTACCAACTGGGACATGGCTGGAGAGACCACAGGACAGAGCCTCCTCACACACACTGCTACCAACTGGGACATGGCTGGAGAGACCACAGGACAGAGCCTCCTCACACACACTGTTACCAACTGGGACATGGCTGGAGACCACAGAGAGCCTCACAGTTACCAGGGACATGGTTGGAGAGAGCACAGACCAGAGCTTCCTCACACACACTGTTACCAACTGGGACATGGCTGGAGAGACCACAGGACAGAGCCTCCTCACACACACTGTTACCAACTGGGACATGGCTGGAGAGACCACAGGACAGAGCCTCCTCACACACACTGTTACCAACTGGGACATGGCTGGAGAGACCACAGGACAGAGCCTCCTCGCACACAATGTTACAAACTGGGACATGGCTGGAGAGACCACAGGACAGAGCCTCCTCACACACACTGCTACCAACTGGGACATGGCTGGAGAGAGCACAGGACAGAGCCTCCTCACACACACTGTTACCAACTGGGACATGGCTAGAGAGACCACAGGACAGAGCCTCCTCACACACACTGTTACCAACTGGGACATGGTTGGAGAGAGCACAGACCAGAGCTTCCTCACACACACTGTTACCAACTGGGACATGGCTGGAGAGACCACAGGACAGAGCCTCCTCACACACACTGTTACCAACTGGGACATGGCTGGAGAGACCACAGGACAGAGCCTCCTCACACACACTGTTACCAACTGGGACATGGCTGGAGAGACCACAGGACAGAGCCTCCTCGCACACAATGTTACAAACTGGGACATGGCTGGAGAGACCACAGGACAGAGCCTCCTCACACACACTGCTACCAACTGGGACATGGCTGGAGAGAGCACAGGACAGAGCCTCCTCACACACACTGTTACCAACTGGGACATGGCTGGAGAGAGCACAGGACAGAGCCTCCTCACACACACTGTTACCAACTGGGACATGGCTGGAGAGACCACAGGACAGAGCCTCCTCACACACACTGTTACCAACTGGGACATGGCTGGAGAGACCACAGGACAGAGCCTCCTCACACACACTGCTACCAACTGGGACATGGCTGGAGAGAGCACAGGACAGAGCCTCCTCTCTCTGTCACACACACACACACACACACACACACACACACACACACACACACACACACACACACACACACACACACACACACACACACACACACACACACACACACACACACACACACACACACACACACACACACACACACACACACACACACACACACACACACACACACACTAGAACTTGCAGTGCCTGATGAAACAGTGCAGTGCAGCAGTTAGGCTGTCATTCACCTCCGTCAGGCCCGTTAGGATTTAAGGCATAGGAGTTGGGTTAGCTTGGGAGTCCAAATCCAAACCCAGGATGAGGCAATTGTTATTTATTTTAAAGCAATGGACGGTGCAGAAAACCCATTTATCCTCCAAATCCTTTCAGTAAATCTTTCCAAACTCACTCACAGGCAGTGAGCCTGGGCCACCCGAGACCACTCAGTCTTATCTGGACAAGGGATCACCAGCAAATCATATCAGAGAGGCTGCGTCTCAAACGGCACCCTATTCCCTTCATAGCGCACTACTTTCCACCCCCAAAACGTAGTCCACTAAAAGGTGCAATTTGGGAAGACAACAGAGCAAAGACAGAGCCATCCCCCCTGGTTAAATATAGCTATAATTACTGCAATCATGTCTTGCTGTCTCTCTCTTCCATCTCCCTCTCCATCCCCCTCTTATCCCTCTCCCCACCCCCCCATCTTATCCTCTCTCCCCACCCCCATTTTAGCCCTCTCTCCATCCCCCTATCTTATCCCTTTCTCCACCCCCACTTATCCTCTCTCTCCATCCCCCCTCTTATCCCTCTCCCCACCCCCCATCTTATCCCTCTCCATCCCCCTATCTTATCCCTTTCTCCATCCCCCTCTTATCCCTCTCCCCATCCCCCCCATCTTATCCCTCTCTCCATCCCCCCATCTTATCCCTCTCTCTCCATCCCCCCTCTATCCCTCTCCCCATCGCCCCCATCTTATCCCTCTCTCCATCCCCCTTACATCCCTCTCTCCAGCCCCTCTTATCCCTCTCTCTTATCCCTCTCTCCATTCTCTCTATCCCCCTCCCCTCTTATCCTCTCTCCATCCCCTCCTCTTATCTCTCTCTCCATCCCTCCTCTTATCCCTCTCTCCCCATCCCCCGCTCTTATCCCTCTCTCCCCATCCCCCTCTTATCCCTCTCTCTCCATCCCCTCTTAGCCCTCTCCCCTCTTATCCCTCTTTCCATCCCCCCCTCTTAACCCTCTCTCCATACCCCCTCTTATCCTCTCTCCATGCTCTCTTATCCCTCTCACCATCCCCCCTCTTTCCCCCTCTCTCCATCCTCCCTATTATCCCTCACTCCCCATCCGCCCCTCTTTTCCCACTCTCAATCCCCTCTTATCCCTCCCCCCCGTATCCCTCTCTTCATCCCCTCATCTTATCCTCTCTCAACCCCCCTCTTATCCCTCTCTCCATCCCCTCCTCCTCTTATCCCTCTCTCTCCATCCCCTCCTCCTCTTATCCCTCTCCACCCCCTCCTCTTATCCCCCTCCCTCTCTCCCATCCCCTTATCCCTCTCCCCCATCCCCTCCCTCCTCTTATCCCCTCTCCCCATCCCCCTCTTATATCCCTCTCTCCATCCCCATTCTTATCCCTCTCTCCATCCCCACTCTTATCCCTCCATCCCATCCTCTTATCCCCTCTCCATCCCCCTCTTATATCCCTCTCTCCATCCCCTCTCCCCCTCTTATCCCTCTCCCTCTTATCCCTCTCTCCATCCTCCTCTTATCCCTCTCTCCCCATCCCCTCTTATCCCTCTCTCCATCCGATCCTCTTATCCCTCTCCTTCCCCCTCTTATCCCTCTCTCCATCCCCTCTTATCCCTCTCTCCATCCCCTCTTATCCCTCTCTCCATCCCCTCCTCCTCTTATCCCTCTCTCCATCCCCTCCTCCTCTTATCCCTCTCTCCACCCCCTCCTCTTATCCCTCTCTCCATCTCCTCCTCTTATCCCTCTCCATCCCCTCCTTATCCCTCCCCATCCCCCCTCTTATATCACTCTCTCAATCCTTCCCCCTCTTATCCCCTCTCCATCCCCCTCTTATATCCCTCTCTCCATCCCCACTCTTATCCATCTCCCCCTTCTTATCCCTCTCTCAACCCCCTCTCTCCCCATCCCCCTCTTATCCCTCTCCATCTCCCCTCTTATCCCTCTCTCCATCCCCCTCTTATCCCTCTCTCCATCCTCTCTTATCCCCTCCCCCTCTTATCCCGCTCTCCATCCTCTCTTATCCCCCTCCCCCTCTTATCCCTCTCCATCCCACCTCTTATCCCTCTCTCCATCCCCCTCTTAACCCCTCTCTCCATCCCCTCCTCTTATCCCTCTCCATGCCATGCTCTCGTATCCCTCTCCCCTCCCTTATCCCTCTCTCCATCCCCTCTTATCCCTCTCTCCATTCCCTCCCTCTTATCCCTTCCCCCGTATCCCTCTCTTCATCCCCTCTTATCCCGCTCTCAATCCCCCTCTTATCCCTCTCCCCTCTCTCCACCGTCTCCCTCTTATCCCCCTCTCCATTCCCTCCTCTTATCCCTCTCTCCCCATCACCCCTCTTTTCCTCTCTCCATCCTCCCTATTATTCCTCTCTCCACCCCCTATTATTCCTCTCTCCATCCCCTCTTATCCCTCCCCCATATCATCCCCTCCTCTTATCCCTCTCTCCATCCCCCTTCTTATCCCTCTCTCCATCCCCTCCTCCTCTTATCCCTCTCTCTCCATCCCCTCATCTTATCCCTCTCTCCATCTCCCCTCCCTCCTCTTATCCCTCTCTCCCCATCCCCCTCTTATCCCTCTCTCCATCCACTCCTCCTCTTATCCATCTCCATCCCCCTCTGCCCCCACCCCCTTATCCCTCTCCCATCCCCTCCTCCTCTTATCCCTCTCTCCATCCCCTCCTCCTCTTATTCCTCCCCATCCCCCTCTTATCCCTCTCTCCATCCCCTCCTACTATCCCTCACAATCCCCCTCATCCCTCTCCATCCCCTCATCTTATCCCTCTCCATCCCCCTTATCCCCCTCTCCCATCCCCGCTCTTATATCCCTCTCTCCATCCCCCCGCCTTATCCCTCTCTACATCCTCACTCTTATCCCTCTCCCCCTCTACCCCTCCATCCCCTCCTCTTATACCTCTCTCCCCATCCCCCTCTTATCCTTCTCTCCACCCCTCTTGCATCCCTCTCTCCCCATCCCCCTCTTATCCCTCTCTCCCCATCCCCCCTCTTATCCCTCTCTCTCCCCATCCCCCCCTCTATCCCTCTCCCCCATCCCCCTTATCCCTCTCTCCCCATCCCCCCTCTTATCCCTCTCCTCACCCCTCTTATCCCTCTCTCCATCCCCTCCTATCCCCTCCCCTCTTATCCCTCTCTCCCCATCCCCCTGTTATCCTCTCTCCATCCCCTCCTTATCCCCTCCCCATCCCACGCCTTATCCTCTCTCCCATCCCCCTCTTATCCCTCTCTCTCCCATCCTCTTATCCTCTCTCCATCCCCTCCTATCCTCCTCCCCCTTATCCTCTCTCCCCTTCCCCTGCTGTCCCTCTCCTCACCCCCTCCTCATCCATCCCTCTTATCCCTCCTCTTCATCCCACCCTCGTCCTCCTCCCTCCATCTTATCCCTCTCTCCCCTTCCCTCTCCCATCCCCTCTCTCCTCATCCCCCCTTATCCCTCTCCTCCATCCCCCTCTAACCCTCTCTCCATCCCACCCTCGTTTCTGCATCCTCCATCTTATCCATCTCTCCATCCCTGCTTATCACTCTCCCCATCCCACCCTCTTATCCTCTCTTCCATCCTCCATCTTATCCCTCTCCTATCCCTCTCATCCCCCCTCTTAACCCCTCTCTCCATCCCCTCCTCCTCTTATCCCTCTCGCCATCCCTCCTCCTCATCCATCTCCCATCCCCCTCTGCACCTCCCCTGTCCTTATCACTCTCTCCATCCCCTCTTCTCTTCCCTCTCCATCCCCTTCCATCCCTCTCCACCCCATCCCCTCTCATCCCTCTCTCCATCCTCCTCCTCTTATCCTCTCTCCATCCCCTTATCCTCTTATCCCTCTCACCCCCCTCATCTCTTATCCCTCTCTCTCCATCCCCCCTCTTATCCCTCTCCATCCTCCTTTATCCTCTATCCATCCCCTCTCTTACCTCTCTCCACCCCCCTCTTATCCCTCTCTCCATCCCCTCCTTATCCCTCTCCCCCATCCCCTTATCCCTCTCCCCATCCCCTCTCCATCCCCTCCTATCCCCCTCTTACTCATCCTCTCTCCCATCCCCCATCTTATCCTCTCCATCCCATCCCCTCTCCCCATCCCCTATCCCTCTCTCCCCATCCCCTCTTATCCCTCTCTCCCCATCCCCCCTCTTATCCCTCTCTCCCACCCCCTCTTATCCCTCTCCCCACCCCCCCTCTTATCCCTCTCTCCATCCCCTCCCTATCCCCTCCCCTCTGTTATCCCTCTCTTCCATCCCTCCTCTTCATCCCTCCTCTCCCCCATCCCCCCCTCTTATCCCTCCCACCCCTCTTATCCTCTCTCCTCATCCCCCTCTTATCCTCTCTCCCCTCCCCTCTTATCCCTCTTCCATCCCCTCCTATCCCCTCCCCTGCCTTCCTCTCTCTCTCCTCTCCTGCTATCCTCCTTCCCACCCCCTCTTAGCCTCTCCATCCCCCCTTATCCCTCTCACCCCATCCCCCCTCTTATCCCTCTCTCCATCCCCCTTATCCCTCTCCATCCATCCCCTCTATCCTCTCTCCATCCCCCTATCCCTCTCTCCATCCCCTCCTCTCTATTCCTCTCCCCGCCATCCCACCCTCTTATCCCTCTCCATCCCCTCCTCTTATCCCTCTCCACCCCCCTCCTCTTATCCCTCCAGCCTCTCCTCTTATCCCTCCCCATCCCCCTCTTATATCCCTCTCTCCATCCACCTTCTTATCCCTCTCTCAACCCCCTTATCCTCCCCCATCCTCTCTATCCCTCTCTTCCATCTCCCTCTTATCCCTCTCTCCATCCATCCCCCTCTTATCCCCCTCGCCCTCTTATCCCGCCTCCATCCCCTCCCTATCCTTTTCCCAGCTCTTATCCCTCTCCCCTCTTATCCCTCTCTCCATCCCCTCCTTTATCCCTCCTCCATGCTCTTATCCCTCCATCCCTTATCCCTCTCTCTCCATCCTCCTCTTATCCCTCTCCCCATTCCGCTCTTATCCCTTCCCCCCCATCCCCCTCTTATCCCTCTCTCTATCCCGCTTCTCAATCCCCTCTTATCCTCTCCCCTCTTAACCCCTCCTACCATACCCCTCTTATCCTCTCTCCATTCCCCTCCTCTTATCCCTCTCTCCCATCCCCCCTCTTTTCCCCTCTCTCCATCCTCCCTATTATTCCTCACTCTCCACCGCCTTTTTCCAATTTCCATCCCCTCTTATCCCTCCCCCATATCATCCCCTTCATCCCCTCATCCCCCTTCTTATCCCTCTCTCAACCTCCTCCATCCCTCTCTCCATCCCTCATCTTATCCCTCTCCATCTCCCTCCTCCTCTCTCCATCCCTCCTCTCCCCATCCCCTTATCCCTCTCTCTCCCCTTATCCCCTCCCCATCCCTCTCTCTCCATCCATCCCCTCTTATCCATCTCCATCCCCCTCTGCACCCCCACCCTTATCCCTCTCTCCCATCCCTCCATCCTCTTATCCCTCTCATCCATCCCTATCCTCCTCTCCTATTCCTCTCCCCATCCCCCTCTTATCCCTCTCCATCCCTCCTACTATCCCTCACCCATCCCCCTCATCCCTCTCTCCATCCCCTCATCTTATCCCTCTCCCCATCCCATCCCTCTCCTCTCCATCTCCACTCTCTTATCCCTCTCCATCCCCCCGCTCTTATCCTTCTCCATCCCTACTCTTATCCCTCTCCCCCTCTTATCCCTCTCTCCATCCCCTCTCCTCTTATTCCTCCTCCCCTTATCCCTCTCTCCATCCCCCTCCTACTTCATCCCTCTCCATCTCCCTCATCCCTCTCCTATCCTCTATCCCTCATCTTATCCCTTCATCCCCTCTATATCACTCTCTCAACCATTTCCCCCCTCTATCCCCTCTCTCCATCCCCCCTCTTATATCCCTCTCCATCCCCACCTATCCATCTCCTTCTATCCTCTCAACCCCCCCCTCTCTCCCCATCCCTCTTATCCCTCTCTCCCCCATCTCCCCTCTTATCCCTCTCTCTCCATCCCCCTCTTATCCCTTCTCCATCCTTTCTCTTATCCTCCTCTTATCCCGCTTCTCTATCCCCTCTTATCCTCCCTCTTATCCCTCTCCATCTCACCTCTTTATCCTCTCCATCCCCTCTAACCCTCCTCCATCCTCCTTCCATTCTCTCTCCATGCTCTCATCCTCCTCCTTATCCTCCATCTCTATCTCTTCTCTCCCCTTATCCTCTCTCCCCATCCCCCTCTTCATCCCTCTTATCCCTCTCTCCATCCCCCCCTTCTTATCCCTCTCTCCCCATCCCCCTCTTATCCCTCTCATCCCATCCCCATCCTCATCTCTCCATCCCCTCTCTCCCTCCATCCCTCTCATCCTCATCTCCCCTCTTATCCCTCCCTCCTTATCCCCTCCCCATCCCATCCTCTTCTCATCCTCTCTCCATCCCCCCATCCCCTTATCCCTCTCTCCCATCCCCCTCTTATCCCTCTCTCCCCATCCCCCCTCTTATCCCTCTCTCCCATCCCCCTCTTATCCCTCTCCCCATCCCCCTCTTATCCCTCTCTCCCCATCCCCTCCTTATCCTCTCTCCCCATCCCCCTCTTATCCCTCTCCCCATCCCCCCTCTTATCCCTCTCTCCATCCCTCTATCCCTCTTATCCCTCTCTCCCCATCCCCCTCTTATCCCTCTCCATCCCCTCCTCTTATCCCTCTCTCCATCCCCTCTCTTATCCCTCTCCCCATCCCCCTCTTATCCCTCTCTCCCCTTCCCCCCTCGTTATCCCTCTCTCCCATCCCCCTCTATCCCTCTCTCCATCCCACCCTCGTTTCCCTCTCTACATCCTCCATCTTATCCCTCTCTCCATCCCTGCTTATCACTCTCCCATCCCACCCTCGTTTCCCTCTCTACATCCTCCATCTTATCCCTCTCCCCCTTATCCCTCTCTCATCCCCCCTCTTAACCCTCTCTCCATCCCCTCCTCTTATCCCTCTCGCCATCCCCTCCTCCTCTTATCCATCTCCATCCCCCCTCTGCACCCCCCCACCCCTTATCACTCTCTCCATCCCCTCTTCTTATCCCTCTCTCCATCCCCTCTTATCCCTCTCCACCCCACCCCTCTCATCCCTCTCTCCATCCCCTCCTCCTCGTATCCCTCTCTCCATCCCCTCCTCTTATCCCTCTCACCCCTTCTTATCCCTCTCTCCATCCCCCTCTTAACCCTCTCTCCATTCACTCTCTTTCTTTCCATTCTCTTTCATACTTTTCTCTATCTCTCTCTTTCATTCTTCTTTCACTTCTTTCATTCTCTTCTCTCCATCTCTCTTATCCTTTCTCTCATTCCCCTTCACTTTCTCCTCATCTCTTCATTCCCTCTCTCCCCATCTCCCCTCTTATCCCTCTCTCTCCCCATCCCCCCCTCTTATCCCTCTCTCTCCCCATCCCCCTCTTATCCCTCCCACCCCCCTTATCCCTCTCCCCACCCCTTTCCATTCCTCTCTCCATCCCCTCCATTCCCCTCTGTTATCCCTCTCTCCATCCCTCCTCTTATCCTTCTCCCCATCCCCCCTCTTATCCCTCTCTCTCCCCACCCCCTCTTATCCCTCTCTCCCATCCCCCCTCTTATCCCTCTCTCCCCACCCCCTCCTCTTATCCCTCCATCCTCCCTTATCCCTCCCCATCCCCCCCTCTTATATCCCTCTCTCAATCCTTCCCCTCTCCATCCCCCCTCTATATCCCTCTCTCCATCCACCCTATCCCTCTCCTCCATCCCCCCTCTTATCCCTCTCTCCATCCCACCCTCGTTTCCCCTCTCTACATCCTCCATCTTATCCCTCTCATCCCTGCTTATCACTCTCCCCCCTCCATCCCACCCTCGCTTTCCCCTCTACATCCTCCATCTTATCCCTCTCCCCCTTATCCCTCTCTCATCCCCCCTCTTAACCCTCTCTCCATCCCCTCTTATCCCTCTCGCCATCCCCTCCTCCTCTTATCCATCTCCATCCCCCTCTGCACCCCCCCACCTTATCACTCTCTCCATCCCCTCTTATCCCTCTCCCCATCCCCTCTTATCCCTCTCCACCATCCCCTCTCACCCCCCTCCATCCCCTCCCTCCTTATCCCTCCATCCCCTCCTCTTATCCCTCTCACCCCTCTTATCCCTCTCTCCATCCCCTCTAACCCCTCCCTTCTCTCCATCCCCTCCTCTTATCCCTCTATCCATCCCCTCTTATCCCTCTCTCCACCGCCTCCTTAACCCTCTCTCCATCCCCCCTCTTAACCCCTTCTCCATCCCCTCCTCTTATCCCTCTCCCCCATCCCCCCCTTATCCCTCTCCCCCATCCCCCCCTCTTATCCCTCTCTTATCCCCCTCTTATCCCTCTCCCATCCCCTTTATCCCTCACCCCACCCCCTCTCTCCCCATCCCCCCCCCTTATCCCTCTCCATCCTCTCTTATCTCCCATCTCCCCTTATCCCTCTCCATCCACTTCCTATCCATCTCCATCCCCCCTCTGCACCCCCCACCCTTATCCCTCTCTCCATCCTCCTCTAACAACCCTCTCTCTCTCCCCATCCCCCTCTTATCCCTCTTCCATCCCCTACTATCCCTCACAATCCCCCCTCATCCCTCTCTCCATCCCCTCATCTTATCCCTCTCCATCCCCTTATCCCTCTTCTCCATCTCCGCTCTTATATCCCTTTCTCCATCCCCCGCCTTATCCCTCTTCATCCCCACTCTTATCCCCCTCCCCCCCTCTTACCCTCTTTCTCCATCCCCTCCTTTTACCTTTCCCCATCCCCCCTTATCCTTTCTCCACCCCCTCTCTCCCCACCCCCCCTCTTATCCCTTTCCCCATCCCCCCTCTTATCCCTCTCCCCCATCCCCCCCTCTTATCCCTTATATCCCCCCTCTTATCCCTTCTCCCCCATCCCCCTCTTATCCTCTCTCTCCCCATCCCCCCTCTTATCCCTCTCTCCCCATCCCCTCTTATCCCTCTCCCACCCCTCTTATCCCTCTTTCCATCCTCCTATCCTCCTCCCCCTCTTCTCCCATCCCCCCCTGTTATCCCTCTCCATCCCCTCCTCTTATCCCTCTCTCCCCATCCCACGCTCTTATCCCTCTCTCCCATCCCCCTCTTATCCCTCTCTCCCCCCTCCTATCCTCCTCCCCCTCTTATCCCTCTCCATTCCCCCTGTTATCCTCCTCCCCCCCCCTCTTATCCCTCTCTCCATCCCCCCTCTTCCATCCCACTCTCCTCATCCTCCATCTTATCCCTCTCTCCATCCCTGCTTATCACTCTCCCATCCCACCCTCGTTTCCCTCTCTACATCCTCCATCTTATCCTCTCCCCATCCCTGCTATCCCTCTCTTAACCCATCCATCCCTCCTCTTATCCTCTCACCATCCCCTCCTCCATCCATCTCCATCCCCTCTGCCCCCACCCCTTATCATCCCCATCCATCCACCTCTTATCCCTCTCCCATCCCCATCCCTCTCCACCCCACCCCTCTCATCCCTCTCTCCATCCCCTCCTCCTCTTATCCCTCTCTCCATCCTCCTCTCCCTCTCACCCCTTCTTATCCCTCTCCATCCCCCCTCTTAACCCTCTCTCCATCCCCTCTTATCCCTCTATCCATCCCCTCTTATCCCTCTCTCATCCCCCCTCTAACCCTCTCCATCCCCCCTCTTAACCCCTATCCATCCTCCTCTTATCCCTCTCCCCCATCCCCCTTATCCCTCTCCCCATCCCCCCTCTTATCCCTCTCTCCCCCCTCCCTCTTATCCCTCTCTCCCATCCCCCTCTTATCCCTTCCCCATCCCCTCTCCCATCCCCCCTCTTATCCTCTCTCCCCATCCCCTCTTATCCCTCCCCCATCCCCCCTCTTATCCCTCTCTCATCCCCCCTCTTATCCCTCTCCCCACCCCTCCTCCTTATCCATCCCCTCCATCCCCTCCCTCTGTTATCCCTCCATCCTCCCTCTATCCCTCTCTCCCCATCCCCCCTCTTATCCCTCTCTCCCCCACCCCCCCTCTTATCCCTCTCTCCATCCCCCCTCTTATCCCTCTCTCCCCTCCTCTTATCCCTCTCCATCCTCCTCTCTTATCCCTCCCCATCCCCTCCTCTTATATCCCTCTCTCAATCCTTCCCCTCTCCATCCCCCCTCTTATACCCTCTCTCCATCCCTTCTTATCCCTCTCTCCATCCCCTCTTATCCCTCTCCATCCCACCCTCGTTTTCTCTCTCCTCCATCTTATCCCTCTCTCCATCCCTGCTTATCCTCTCCCATCCCACCCTCTTATCCCTCTCTACATCCTCCATCTTATCCCTCTCCCCCTTATCCCTCTCTCATCCCCCCTCTTAACCCTCTCTCCATCCCCTCCTCTTATCCCTCTCGCCATCCCCTCCTCCTCTTATCCATCTCCATCCCCCCTCTGCACCCCCCCCACCCCTCACTCTCCCATCCCCTCTTCTTATCCCTCTCATCCCCTCTTATCCCTCTCCACCCCACCCCTCTCCATCCCTCTCCCATCCCCCCTCCTCGTATCCCTCTCTCCATCCCCTCCTCTTATCCCTCTCACCCCCTCTTATCCCTCTCTCCATCCCCCCTCTTAACCCTCTCTCCATCCCCCCTCTTATCCCTCTATCCATCCCCTCTTATCCCCTCTCTCCACCGCCTCCCTCTTAACCCTCTTCCATCCCCTCCTCTTAACCCTCTCTCCATCCCCTAACCCTCCTCCCCCTCCTTATCCCTCTCCCCATCCCCTTATCCCTCTCCCCATCCCCCCTCTTATCCCTCTCTCCCCATCCCCCTCTTATCCCTCTCTCCCATCCCCCTCTTATCCCTCTCTCCCCATCCCCCTCTTATCCCTCTCTCCCCATCCCCCCTCTTATCCCTCTCCCATCCCCCTCTTATCCCTCTCTCCCCACCCCCCTCTTATCCCTCTCCCACCCCCCTTATCCCTCCTCCATCCCCTCCTATCCCCCTCCCCTCCTCTTATCCCTCTCTCCCATCCCCCCTCTTATCCCTCTCTCCCCACCCCCCTCTTATCCCTCTCTCCCCATCCCCCCCTTATCCCTCTCTCCCCCACCCCCTCTTATCCCTCTCTCCATCCCCTCCTCCCCTCCCCCTCTTATCCCTCTCTCTCCCCCTGTTATCCCTCTCTCCTCATCCCCCTCTTATCCCTCTCTCCATCCCCCGCTCCCTCCTCCCCCTCTATCCCTCTCTCCATCCCCTCTTATCCCTCTTCCATCCCCTCTTATCCATCTCTCCATCCCCTTATCCCTCTCCATCCCCTCCTTATCCTCTCCCCATCCCACCCTCTTATCCCTCTCTCCATCCCTCCTCCTCTTATCCCTCTCCCACCCCCTCCCTCTTATCCCTCCCATCCTCTCCTCTTATCCCTCCCCATCCCCCCTCTTATATCCCTCTTCAATCCTTCCCCCCCATCCCCCTCTCCCTCTCTCCATCCACCTTCTTATCCCTCTCTCAACCCCCCTCTCCCCCATCCCCCCTCTTATCCCTCTCTCCCCATCTCCCTCTTATCCCTCTCTCCATCCTCTCTTATCCTCTCCCCTATCCCGCTCTCCATCCTCTTTATCCCGCTCCCCCCTCTTATCCCTCTCTCCATCCCCCCCTCTTAACCCTCTCTCCATCCCTCCTTTTATCCCTCTCTCCATGCTCATATCCCTCTCCCTCCCTTATCCCTCTCCCATCCCCTCTTATCCCTCTCTCCATTCCTCCTCTTATCCCTCCCCCCCAGTATCCCTCTCTTCATCCCCTCTTATCCCGCTCTCAATCCTCTTATCCCTCTCCCTCTCTCCACCGTCTCCTCTCCCCCTCCATCCCTCCTCTTATCCCTCTCTCCCCATCACCCCTCTTTTTCCCTCTCTCCATCCTCCCTATTATTCCTTCTCTCCACCCCCTATTATTCCTCTCTCCATCCCCTCTTATCCCTCCCCCCATATCATCCCTCCTTTATCCCTCTCTCCATCCCCCCCTTCTTATCCCTCTCTCCATCCCCTCCTCTTATCCCTCTCTCTCCATCCCCTCATCTTATCCCTCTCTCCATCTCCCTCCCCCCTCCTCTTATCCCTCTCTCCCCATCCCCCTTATCCCTCTCTCTCCCATCCCCCCTCTTCATCCCTCTCCCTCCTCCATCCACTCCTCCTATCCATCTCCATCCCCTCTGCACCCCCCCACCCTTATCCCTCTCCATCCCCTCCTCCTCTTATCCCTCTTAAATCCCTCCTCTCTTATTCCTCATCCCCCCTTATCCCTCTCTCCATCCCCTCCTACTATCCCTCACAATCCCCCTCATCCCTCTCTCCATCCCCATCTTATCCCTCTCCATCCCCTCTTATCCCTCTCTCTCCATCTCCGCTCTTATATCCCTCTCTCTCCATCCCCGCCTCTTATCCCTCTCTGCATCCCCACTCTTATCCCTCTCCCCCTCTTACCCTCTCTCCATCCCCTCTTATACCTCTCTCCCCATCCCCCCTCTTATCCTTCTCCCCCCTCCCCTCTCTCCCCACCCCCCTCTTATCCCTCTCTCCCATCCCCTCTCTTATCCCTCTCTCATCCCCCTCTTATCCCTCTCTCCCCACCCATCCCCCCCTCTTATCCCTCCTCTCCCATCCCCCCTTATCCCTCTCTCCCCATCCCCCTCTTATCCCTCTCTCCCATCCCCCTCTTATCCCTCTCCCCACCCCCTTATCCCTCTCTCCATCCCCTCCTATCCCCACCCCCTCTCTTATCCCTCTCTCCATCCCCCCTCTTATCCCTCTCTCCATCCCCCCTCTTATCCCTCCTCTCCCCACCCCCTCTTATCCCCTCTCCCCATCCCACCTCTTATCCCTCTCCCCCCCTCCTCTTATCCCTCTCCCCATCCATCCTCTTATCCTCCCCATCCCCCTCTTATCCCTCTCAATCCTTCCCTCCATCCCCCCTCTTATATCCCTCTCTCCATCCCCCTTCTTATCCCTCCCTCATCCCCCCTCTTATCCCTCTCTCCATCCCACCCTCGTTTCCCTCTCTACATCCTCCATCTTATCCCTCTCCATCCCTGCTTATCACTCTCCCATCCCACCCTCGTTTCCCTCTCTACATCCTCCATCTTATCCCTCTCCCCCCCTCATCCCCCTCTAACCCTCTCTCCATCCTCCTCTTATCCCTCTCGCCATCCCCTCCTCCTCTTATCCATCTCCATCCCCCTCTGCACCCCCCCACCCCTTATCACTCTCTCCATCCCCTCTTCTTATCCCTCTCTCCATCCCCTCTTATCCCTCTCCACCCCACCCTCTCATCCCTCTCTCCATCCCTCCTCCTCGTATCCCTCTCTCCATCCTCCTCTTATCCCTCTCACCCCTCTTATCCCTCTCTCCATCCCCCTCTTAACCCTCTCTCCATCCCCTCCTCTTATCCCTCTATCCATCCCCTCTTATCCTCTCCCACCGCCTCCTCTTAACCCTCTCTCCATCCCCCTTAACCCTCCATCCCCTCCTCTTATCCCTCTCCCCATCCCCCTTATCCCTCTCCCCATCCCCCCTCTTATCCCTCTCTCCCATCCCCCTCTTATCCCTCTCTCCCATCCCCCCTCTTATCCCATCCCCACCCCTTATCCCTCCCCATCCCCCCTCTTATCCCTCTCTCCCCATCCCCCCTCTTATCCCTCTCCCCCCCCCCCTCTTATCCCTCTCCCCACCCCCCTCTTATCCCTCTCTCCATCCCCTCCTATCCCCCTCCCCTCTGTTATCCCCTCCTCTTATCCCTCTCTCCCCATCCCCCCTTATCCCTCTCCCCCCACCCCCCTCTTATCCCTCTCCCCCCATCCCCCTCTTATCCCTCTCTCCCACCCCCTCTTATCCCTCTCTCCATCCCCTCCTATCCCCCTCCCCCTCTTATCCCTCCCTCCCCCTGTTATCCCTCTCCTCATCCCCCTTAGCCCTCTCCATCCCCGCTATCCCTCTCACCCCATCCCCCCTCTTATCCCTCTCTCCATCCCCTCTTATCCCTCTCTCCATCCCCTCTTATCCCTCTCCCATCCCCTCTTCTTATCCCTCTCTCATCCCACCCCTCCTCTTATTCCTCTCCCCATCCCACCCTCTTATCCCTCTCCATCCTCCTCTTATCCCTCTCCCACCCCCTCTTATCCCTCCCATCCCTCCCTCTGCCCTCCCTCCTCATCCCCCCTCTTATATCCCTCTCTCAATCCCTCTCCATCCCCCCTCTATCCCTCCATCCACCTTCTTATCCCTCTCTCAACCCCTCTCTCCCCATCCCCCTCTTATCCCTCTCTCCCCATCTCCCCTCTTATCCCTCTCTCCATCCTCTCTATCCCCCTCCCCCCTTATCCCGCTCTCCATCCTCTCTTATCCCCCTCCCCCCTCTTATCCCTCTCTCCATCCCCCCTCTTATCCCTCTCTCCATCCCCTCCTTTTATCCCTCTCTCCATGCTCTCCATCCCTCTCCCCTCCCTTATCCCTCTCTCCATCCCCTCTTATCCCTCTCTCCATTCCCTCCTCTTATCCCTTCCCCCCGTATCCTCTCTTCATCCCCTCTTATCCCGCCTCAATCCCCCTCTTATCCCTCTCCCTCTCTCCACCGTCTCCTCTTATCCCCCTCTCCATTCCCTCCTCTTATCCCTCTCTCCCCATCACCCTCTTTTCCTCTCTCCATCCTCCCTATTATTCCTCTCTCCACCCCCTATTATTCCTCTCTCCATCCCCTCTTATCCCTCCCCCCATATCATCCTCCTCTTATCCCTCTCCATCCCCCTCTTATCCCTCTCTCTCATCCCCTCCTCTTATCCCTCTCTCTCCATCCCCTCATCTTATCCCTCTCTCCATCTCCCTCCCCCTCCTCTTATCCCTCTCTCCCATCCCCTTATCCCTCTCCCCATCCCCTCCTCTTATCCCTCTCTCCATCCACTCCTCCTCTTATCCATCTCCATCCTCTGCACCCCCCACCCCTTATCCCTCTCTCCATCCCTCCTCCTCTTATCCCTCTCTCCATCCCCTCCTCCTCTTATTCCTCTCCCCCATCCCCCCTCTTATCCCTCTCTCCATCCCCTCCTACTATCCCTCACAATCCCCCCCTCATCCCTCTCTCCATCCCCTCATCTTATCCCTCTCCATCCCCTCTTATCCCTCTCTCTCCATCTCCGCTCTTATATCCCTCTCTCATCCCCCGCTCTTATCCCTCTCTACATCCCCCTTATCCTCTCCCCCTACCCCCTCTCTCCATCCCCTCTTATACCTCTCTCCCCATCCCCCTCTATCCTTCTCTCCACCCCCTCTTATCCCTCTCTCCCCCACTTATCCCTCTCTCCCCATCCCCCCTCTTATCCCTCTCCCCACCCCTCTATCCCTCCTCCATCCCCTCCCCCTCCCCCCTCTTATCCCTCTCTCCCCATCCCACCCTGTTATCCCTCTCTCCATCCCCTCCTCTTATCCCTCTCTCCCCATCCCACGCTCTTATCCCTCTCTCCCCATCCCCCTCTTATCCCTCCATCCTCCTATCCTCCTCCCCCCTTTATCCCTCTCTCCCCTTCCCCCTGTTATCCTCTCTCCCCTCATCCCCCCTCTTATCCCTCTCTCCATCCCACCCTCGTTTCCCTCTCTACATCCTCCATCTTATCCCTCTCTCATCCCTGCTTATCACTCTCCCATCCCACCCTCAAGCTTCTCTCTCTACATCCTCCATCTTATCCCTCTCCCCTCATCCCCCCTCTTAACCCTCTCTCCATCCCCTCCTTTATCCCTCCCGCCATCCCCCCCTCTTATCCATCTCCATCCCCCTCTGCACCCCCCCACCCCTTATCACTCTCTCCATCCCCTTTCTTATCCCTCTCTCCATCCCCTCTTATCCCTCTCCACCCCACCCCCTCTCATCCCTCTCCATCCCCTCCTCCTCTTATCCCTCTCTCCATCCCCTCCTCTCATCCCTCTCACCCCCTTATCCCTCTCTCCATCCCCCCCTATTAACCCTCTCTCATCCCCTCCTACTATCCTCACAATCCCCCCTCATCCCTCTCTCCATCCCCTCATCTTATCCCTCTCCATCCCCTCTTATCCCTCTCTCTCCATCTCCGCTCTTATATCCTCTCTCTCCATCCCCCGCTCTTATCCCTCTCTACATCCCCACTCTTATCCCTCTCCCCTCTTACCCCTCTCTCCATCCCCTCTTATACCTCTCTCCCCATCCCCCTCTTATCCTTCTCTCCACCCCCCCCTCTTATCCCTCTCTCCCCACTTATCCCTCTCTCCCCATCCCCCCTCTTATCCCTCTCTCCCATCCCCCCTCTTATCCCTCTCCCCACCCCCTCTTATCCCTCTCTCCATCCCCTCTTATCCCTCTCTCCCCATCCCACCCTGTTATCCCTCTCTCCATCCCCTCCTCTTATCCCTCTCTCCCCATCCCACGCTCTTATCCCTCTCTCCCCATCCCCCTCTTATCCCTCTCTCCATCCCCTCCTATCCTCCTCCCCTCTTATCCCTCTCTCCCCCTTCCCCCTGTTATCCCTCTCTCCTCACCCCCCCCTCTTATCCCTCTCTCCATCCCACCCTCGTTTCCCTCTCTACATCCTCCATCTTATCCCTCCATCCCTGCTTATCACTCTCCCATCCCACCCTCGTTTCCTCTCTACATCCTCCATCTTATCCCTCTCCCCCTCATCCCCCTCTTAACCCTCTCCATCCCCTCCTCTTATCCCTCTCGCCATCCCCTCCTCCTCTTATCCATCTCCATCCCCCTCTCTGCACCCCCCCCCTTATCACTCTCTCCATCCCCTCTTCTTATCCTCTCTCCATCCCCTCTTATCCCTCTCCCACCCCACCCCTCTCATCCCTCTCTCCATCCCCTCCTCCTCTTATCCCTCTCTCCATCCCCTCCTCTCACCCCCTCTTATCCCTCTCTCCATCCCCCCTCTTAACCCTCTCTCATCCCCTCCTCTTATCCCTCTATCCATCCCCTTATCCCTCTCTCCACCGCCTCCTCTTAACCCCTCTCCATCCCCCTCTTAACCCTCTCTCCATCCCCTCCTCTTATCCCTCTCCCATCCCCCTCTTATCCCTCTCTCCCCCATCCCCCCACATCTTATCCCTCTCTCCCATCCCCCTCTTATCCCTCTCTCCCCACCCCCCTCTTATCCCTCTCTCCCCATCCCCCCTCTTATCCTCTCTCCCCATCCCCCTCTTATCCCTCTCTCCCATCCCCCCTCTTATCCCTCCCCCACCCCACTCTTATCCCTCTCTCCATCCCCTCCCTATCCCCCTCCCCCTGTTATCCCTCTCCATCCCCTCCTCTTATCCCTCTCCCCCCCCATCCCCTTCCATCCCCTCATCTTATCCCACCATCCCCTTATCCCGCTCTCCCCATCCCCCGCTCTTATCCCTCTCTCCATCCCCTCCTATCCCCTCCCCACTCTTATCCCTCTCTCCCCCTCCCCCTCCTTATCCCTCTCTCCTCATCCTTCTCCTCTTATCCCTCTCTCCATCCCCCGCTCTTATCCCCTCTCACCCCATCCCCCTCTTATCCCTCTCTCCATCCCTCTCTCCATCCCCTCTTATCCCCTCCCCCATCCCCGCTCTATCCCTCTCACCCCATCCCCCCTCTTATCCCCATCTCCATCCCTCCCCTCTCTTATCCCTCTCTCCATCCCCTCCTCCTCTTATCCCTCTCCCATCCCCCTCCTCTCACCCCCTCTTATCCCTCTCTCCCCATCCCCCCTCTTAACCCTCTCTCTCATCCCCCTCCTCTTATCCCTCTATCCATCCCCTCCTCTTATCCCTTTCTCCATCTCCTCTTTTCCCTCTCCACCCCCGTAACCCTCTCTCCATCCCCCCCTCTTAACCCTCTCCCATTCCCTCTTATCCCTCTCTCCATCCCCTCTTATCCCCCCCATCCCCCCATCTTATCCCTCTCTCTCCATCCTCCCTCTTATCCCCTCCCCCTCTTATCCCTCTCTCAATCCCCCTCTTATCCCTCTCCCATCCCCTCCTCTTATCCCTCTCTCCATTTCCTCATCTTATCCCCTCTCTCCATCCCCTCCTCTCTCCATCCTCCCTCTTATCCCTCCTCCCATCCCCCGCTTATCCCTCTCTCCATCCCCTCCTCTTATCCCTCTCTCTCCATTTCCTCCCTCTTATCCCCCTCCCCCTCCTTTATCCCACTCTCCATCCCCTTCTCTTATCCCTCTCTCCCCATCCCCCTATTTTATCCCTCTCTCCCATCCCCCTCTTTTCCCACTCTCCCCTCTTATCCCCCCTCTCTCCATCCTCCCTCTTATCCCTCCCCCCTCTTATCCCTCTCTTCATCCCTCTCCTCTTATCCCTCTCTCCCATCCCCTCGTATCCCTCTCCATCCCCCTTATCTTATCCCTCTCTCCCCATCCCCCTCCTATCCCTCTCTCAATCCCCCTCTTATCCCCCTCTCCATCCCCCCTCTTATCCCTCTCTTAACCCTCTCTCCATCTCCCTCTTAACCCTCTCTCCATCCCTTCCTCTTATCCCTCTCTCCATCCCCCTCTTATCCCTCTCTCCCCTACCCCTCTTAACCCTCTCCATCCCCCTCTTAACCCTCTCTCCATCCCCCTCTTTCCCTCTTTCCATCCCCTCCTCTTATCCCTCTTCTCCATCCCTCCACCTCTTATCCCTCTCTCCATCCCCTCCTCCTCTATCCCTCTCTCCATCCCCTCCCTTGTCTGATCCCTCTCTCCATCCCCTCCTCTTATCCCTCTCTCCATCCCCTCCTCCTCTTATCCCTCTCCATCCCCTCCTTGTCTGATCCCTCTCTCCATCCCCCCCTCTTATCCCTCTCTCCATCCCCCCCTTCCTCTTATCCCCTCCCTCTTATCCCTCTCTCCATCCCCTCCTCCTCTTATCCCTCTCTCCATCCATCTCCACCTCTTATCCCTCTCTCCATCCCCCTCCCTCTCTCATCCATCCTCCTTGTCCCCCTCCCTCCCTCCATCCCGCTCTCTCCATCCCCCTTCCTCTTATCCCCTCCATCCTCTTATCCCTCTCTCCATCCCCTCCTTAACCTCTTATCCCCTCTCCATCCCCTCCTCCTCTTATCCCTCTCCCCCCTCCCTTATCCCCTCTCCATCCTCTTATCCCTCTCTCCATTCCCCCTCCTCTTATCCCTTTCCCCATCCCTCTCCATCCCCTCTTATCCCGCTCTCAACTCCATCCCTCTCCTTCTCTTATCCCCCCCTCTCCATCCCCTCCTCCTCTTATCCCTCTCCCCATCCCTCCTCCTCTTATCCTCCCTATTATTATCCACCCCTCCTATTATTCCTCTCTCCATCCCCTTATCCTCTTATCATCCTCCTCCATCCCCCTCTCCATCCCTCTTATCCCTCTCTCCATCCCCTGCTCCTTTATCCCTCTCTCCATCCCTCATCTTATCCCTTCTCCATCTCCCTCCCTCCTCTTATCCCTCCCCCATCCCCCCTCTTATCCCTCTCTCCATCCACTCCTCCTCTTTATCCATCTCCATCCCCCCTCTGCAATTTCCACCCCTTATCCCTCTCTCCATCCTCCTCCTTATCCCTCTCTCCATCCTCCTCTTATTCCTCTCCCCATCCCCCCTCTTATCCCTCTCCATCCCCTGCTCTTATCCCTCTCTTCATCCCCTCTTATCCCTCTCTCCATCCCTCCACCTCTTATCCCTCTCTCCATCCCCTCCACCTCTTATCCCTCTCTCCATCCCCTCCTCCTGTTATCCCTCTCTCCATCCCCTCCTCCTCTTATCCCTCTCTCCATCCCCTCCTCTTATCCCTCTCTCCTTCCCCCTCTTATCCCCCTCCCCATCCCACCCTCTTATCCCTCTCCCCATCCCACCCTCTTATCCCTCTCTCCATCCCCTCCTCCTCTTATCCCTCTCTCCATCCTCCTCCTCAGAATCCCCTCTCTCTTGTCCTCTCCTTATCTATATCCCTCTCTCCATCTCCGTCTCTCTTATCCCTCTCCCCCTCCCCGTCTTGTGCCTCTCCATCCCTCCTCATTACATCTTGTCCACTCCGTCCCACTCATCATCACGGATCCCTCTCCGTCCCTCCTCTTCGATCACTCCCCCGTCCCTTGTCCTCTCCATCACTCCATCCCTCCTTGTGTCCTCTCCTTCCACCTCTTATCCCTCCCATCCCCCTCTTATCCCTCTCTCCATCCCCTCCATGACTCTCTTTCAGCCTGATGTCTGGAAACAAGTTCATTTTTCTCCCCATCATTTCCTCTTCTGGTATCCAATTAAGCCAGGCTCGTGGTGTGGGCTCAGGGTCTGTGTAAGTGTGTGTGTGTGTGTGTGTGAGAGTGGTGTGGGCTGGGGGCTGACAGTTGCATGACAAGGAATGTTTCCCTTAGTAAGAGCCTACTTCCTCCTGGTGCAGTTTTAGCCTAATTGAAACATTTCCTATTGAGCTCAATCAAAAGGGCAATTACCTAATTATTTGCTTATGCTTAACTCAGCCCCATAAGAAATAAAGACAGAGATGGGGGGTGGGAGGGACGGAGAGGGAGAGACTGGGTGGGAGGGACGGAGGGTGGGAGGGATAGAGAAGCGAGGGTGGGAGGGACAGAGAGGCAGCGGGGTGGGAGGATAGAGTGGGAGGGACGGGAGTGGGAGAGATAGAGAGACGGGGGTGGGAGGAGTTAGAGAGATGGGGGTGGGAAGGATAGAGAGGAGAGACGAGGGAGAGACAGGGAGTGGGAGGGACGGTGAAAGAGGGGGGAGAGACGAGAGGTGGGAGGGACGGAGAAGAAGAGGGGTGGGAGACGGAGAAACGAGGGAGTGGGAGGGACAGAGAAGACAGAGGGTGGGAGGGACAGAGAGGACGGGGGTGGGAGGGATAGGAGGCAGGAGAGTGGGAGGATAGAGAGACAGGGGGTGGGAGGGGATAGAGAGACAGGGTTGGGAGGGATAGAGAGACAGGGTTGGGAGGGATAGAAGACAGGGTTGGGAGGTACAGAGACGAGGGGGTGGGAGGATAGAGAGACGGGGGTGGGAGGATAGAGGAGACGAGGGGTGGGAGGTACAGAGAGACAGGGTTGGGAGGGACAGAGAAGACGAGGGGGTGAGAGGGACAGAGAGCGACGGGGTGAGAGGGACAGAGAGACGGGGGTGAGGAGGACAGAGAGACGGGGGTGGGAGAGACAGAGAGGACAGGGGGTGGGAGGGACAGAGAGACGAGGGTGGGAAGGACAGAGAGACAGAGGTGAGAGGGACAGAGAAGGCGAGGTGGAGAGGAGCAGAGAGACGGGGAGTGGGAGGAACAGAGAGACGGGAGTGAGGAGGACAGAGAGACGGCGAGGTGGGAGGACAGAGAGACGAGGGTGGGAGGAGACAGAAGAGACGGGGGGGTGGGAGGGACAGAGAGAACGAGGGGGTGGGAGGGACAGAGAGGCAGGGGGTGGGAGGGATAGAGAGTGGGAGGGATGGAGAGTGGAGAGGATAGAGACGGGGGGTGGGAGGGACAGAGAAGGCGGGGGTGGGAGGGACAGAGAGACGAGGGGTGGGAGGGATAGAGAGTGGGAGGGATGGAGAGTGGGAGGGATAGAGAGACGGGGGATAGGAGGTTAGAGACGGGGGTGGGAAGGATAGGGAGGGAGACGAGGAGGAGAGGGACGGAGAAGAAGAGGGTGGGGAGAGACGGAGAGGCGGGGGTGGGAGGGATAGAAGGCAGAGGAGTGGGAGGATAGAGAGACGGGGGTGGGAGGATAGAAGACAGTGGTGGGAAGGATAGAGAAGACGGGAGTGGGAGGGATAAAGAGACGAGGAGTGGGAGAGGATAGAAGAGCAGAGTGGGAGGAGATAGAGAGACAGGTTGTGGGAGGGATTGAGAGAGCAGGGAGTGGGAGGGATAGAGACAGGCGGAGTGGGAGGGATAGAGAAAGCGAGGTGGGAGGATAGAGAGACTGGGAGTGGGACGGATAGAGAGACGGGGGTGGGAGAGGGAAGAGGCAGAGGTGGGAGGGAGCAGAGACGGGAGTGGGAGGGGATAGAGAGGACGAGGGGGTGGGAGGAATAGAGAGACGGGGGTGGGAGGGAATAGAGAGACAGGGGGTGGGAGGGATAGAGAGACGGGGGTGGGAGGAGGATAGAGACAGGGTGGGAGGGATAGAGACGAGGGTGGGAGGGATAGAGAGGCGGGGTGGGAGGAATAGAGAGACGGGGGTGGGATGGATAGAGAGGCCGGGGGTGGGAGGGATAAGAGGCGAGGGGTGGGAGGGATAGAGAGGGAGAGGCGGGGGTGGGAGGGACGGAGAGTGGGAGGGACGGAGAGTGGGAGGAGATGAGAGGACAGGTGTGGGAGGGATAGAGGAGACGGGGGGTTGGAGGGATA